>NC_137008.1:30352233-30574733 GCF_032717465.1 Coenobita brevimanus | reverse complement strand
ACGCAAATACCAAGAAGACTACAACAGAAGAAATAACTTACAAATTATTGGACTTGAAGAACTTCCTGGCGGTGAGACATGGGAACAAACCGCCAAACAAGTGTCGAAACTACTGGAAGACAAGCTTCAGCTGCCCAACATTCAAATTGAAAGAGCACATCGAACCGGACAGCAAAGTACGCTTCGCCATTGCCCAGTTGTTGCTCGTTTCCAGCATTATTGTGATCGAGAAGCCGTGTTAAGAAATGCTCCAAAGTTAAGAGACACCCGAGTCTTCATTAATGAGGTCTTGTGCCCTGCTTCACAAGAGAAACGGAAGGCACAACTGCCTCTTTTGAAGCAAGCAAGGAGTGAGGGCAAATTGGCGTACTTTAGATACACAAAGCTGATCGTCAGAGAAAAACAAGATGCGTCTGGGAATGCCGCCAGTGACCTCGGTGCAGCTGCTAGTCATGCTCCTGCTCCCGCTGGTCCTGCAGCCGTCGATGTTGGTGACGTTGGTGCGACAGGTGCCGGGGCCGAGGCCGGAGCCGTTAGTGGGAAATTTACTCCTGCTGCGGGGACGATGGCTGCTGTGGTATGTGGTGATGGTGCGGCCGGTACCGTTGCGGGTGAGGCTGCAGCTGTCTTGCCTTCCAGTGACAGCGGACCAGGACGTTTTGCCGATGCCGCAGTCTGGAGTCGGCCATCCCCTGCTACGTCACACCAGGTTAACACTAGAGGTTCATCGGGACGTAAAATGATTAAATAAGTGGGTAAGACTCCAAACCCTAATAACCTGCAAGTGATGATATAATTGTTAATGTCTACAGAACACGTTTCTCTACCATTTAGTGAACTAAATGATACAGAGTTTATAAATACCTTAAGTTTTGAGGAAGAACATAAATATCCCTTGGATGTTATAAACAACATGATTTTTCACCCATTTGATCTTGAGGACAGTATTTCACTAGACAATTATCTCATCTATCAAGGCCTAAAAAAGCCATTATGTAATTACTGTTTTTGCGATGATCCTGAGTTTGAGAACATACTTCTTTCTTTCAATTTAGAGAGTCTGTCTTATAACATAAACAGCTTACCACTTCACCTAGATACTATTTATGATCAATGCTTAAATGTAATTGAAAGAAATTTTGACATTATAGGATTTTGTGAAACACGACTAAATGATGAAATCTCTACACTCTACCATCTGAATGGTTATAATGCTTTTCTTTTTTTTTTTAAACACAACCACCAAAGGTGGAGGTGAGGCTCTTTACATAGCAAAATATTTAAAAGGGGTAATACGTCAGGACCTATCTCTTCAGCTGACACATACTGAATCTTTATTTATAGAGTGTACAAGAACAAACAAGTTTTTTAGTTGGAATGATATATGAGTGGATTAGCATAAGGTCGTAACGCCACCTCGGCCAATATGGAGTTAGGTATACCATTCTCTTCCTCAATCCTTCCTTTATCCCAGGAGAACAGATATACGGCCATGTGATCATATCAATATGGTTGAAAATCCTAATTTGATAGCCCTTATAGATTTTGTGTGACACTTCTCTAACTTTGGGGTTGATTTTCTCATTTTTTTAAAAATGGCATTTATGGCCTTATGGTAATCTACTCCTCATATAGGCCCCCTAATGCAAGCCTTCATGATTTCATGCTATCTCTTGAGCAGCTCCTAGAACTTGTAACATCTGAACAAACTCTGCCATGTTATTTAATGGGAGACTTAAACGTTAATCTGCTTAAGCAAAAAGACATTAATGTAAACGAGTTATTGAATTTATTCTGTTCTTATTCTTACTTTCCAGTAATTACTAAACCTACCCGGGTGACCAATACATCAGCATCATTAATAGGTCACATTTGGACCAATGACTTAAACAACTATCAGGCCAGTGGCATCATGTACACTTGTATAAGTGATCACTTCCCGGTTTTCAGTTCTTTTTCAGTTCCCCAACATAATACCCACTGTTCATACATTACAATAATCAAAAGGGTGATAAACAACGAATTCATTAATGCATTCAAAACTGATCTAATACATTTTAAATGGGTAGATGAAGTCAGTGGTAAATATGTAAAAGTTTGTTTTGAATTTTACCTGAAAAATTTTATTAATCTTTATAATAACAATTTTCCAATTAAACAATTTACAGTGAAGGAAAAACATTATAATAAACCTTATATCACTTCAGCTATAAGGAGATCAATCAAGCATAGGAATAGGTTACAGAAACTCTTTGCCAAATGGCCCCTTACCTATGAAGTTTCTTTCAAAAGTTACAGGAACCAGCTAACAGCAATTATAAGGTCAGCTAAAGAAAAATATTACACATCAAAACTTTAGGAAGAAGCAGGTAATCGTAAGAAAACTTGGGAAACTATCAAGAGCCTCATGAGTAGAAATAAAAATCTCACATCTCCACCTTCCATCACACTACACGACAGGACAACGTCGAACAGTGAGGACATAGCAGAGGGATTTAATGAATAGTTTTGTAATGTGACAAACGCCCTAGCACAAGTAAGACCAACTCCTGTTCCATATAACATTTTTCTTCCAGAGCCCACTAACTTTTCATTTTTTTTTTTTTTACGACCAACAACAACCACAGAAATTAACTCAATAATTCATGAACATAAAGTAACATCACCAGGTCATGACGATATTAATATTAATAAAGGAGTGTCGTGACGAAATTTCCCCTTCCCTTAAGTATATTATAAACAAGTCCTTTAAAGAGGGTTCCTTTCCAAAGCACTTACAGATTGCAAAAGTAGTACCAATCTATAAAAAAGGTGACGCAAGTATGCACACCAAATACAGATCAATATCATAAAATCTTTTTAAAAAGTTGTCGTAATAAGACTTATGGACTATCTTAATCAACATTCCATGTCAACAGAGTCTCAGTATGGATTCCGTCCTAAACGCTCCACAGAACTGGCACTACACCACCTTAACCAATGTACCTACACTGCCTTAGATAGTAAAATGGATCAGTTGATTGTTTTCTGTGACTTGACAAAAGCTTTCGATACCATCCCTCACTTTATTTTACTACAGAAGTTATTAGTGTATGGGATCCGTGGCCCGGCATTCAAATGGTTTCAGAGCTGTCAGAGAAAACAGTACGTAGTTCATGGAAATAAAACCTCTTCACAAAGACCTATTAGCTATGGTGTACCACAGGGCTCTATTTTAGGTCCAGTACTGTTTTTAGTTTACATAAATGATATAGCCCGTAGTAGTGATAAGCTAAATTTCTTACCTTTTGCTGATGACACTACTATCTTTATACAGGGCCAAGACATCTTTGAACTGAGAGATATGGCAAACAGAGAATTAGTTCATGTGTCAAACTGGTTGAAGAGTAATAAACTTACACTAAATATTTCTATAACACACTTTATGGTATCACATTCAAATATGATGCGACCTCCTGACACTGAAATTAAAATTGAAAATCATGTAATAAATCAAACTAATGAAACAAGGTTTTTGGGAATTATTTTTGACAGTAAATTAAATTGGCATTCCCATTTATATGATTTACGAATAAAAATTTCTAAAATATCTGGTGTGTTATATAGGCTAAGACACATCTTAAATTCCGACTGATTAAGACAAATATATCTATCAATTGCTTATCCGCATTTATTATACTGTTCAGCAATATGGGGAAGGACACACAAAACATACTTGGACAACATATTCATAGCACAGAAAAATTTAATCTGTATCATGTTCCACAAACAAAGATACGACCATACTAATGCCTTGTTCATTAAGAATAAATAACTTAAATTTCATGACATCATCCACCTCCAGACCTGCTTGTTCGTGTTCAAAGCTATATTAATTCACCAAGTTGATTGTGGTTTCAGATACATATCCCATACTACTGACACCAGAAGAACTAATGACCTCAGACTCCCACTGTATAGAACATCACACGCACAACAAAGTGTCACCTTTAGGGAGCAAAGGTGTGGAACCAACTGCAAGAGGACGTCAAGAATACTATGTCACTTAAATCCTTCAGTTACAAAATTAAAGCAGAATTATTCAGAAAATATAATTAAATTACAATCTAACTTTTACTAAAGTATATATGGACAGTGCGCGTATTAATTGTGTAGTTGAGGGCGTGTGTTGGCGTATGTAGGAAACAGGGATTGCATACGTACTGCATGTAACATCACACACACAACATGTAAAATAATGTGTACAGGTATGTTGTTGAACTGGGAATATATTTATCGCGGGATAAGGTTAATGGTATGGGCAATGATGGAAGTATTGGTAATTCTAGTGTCTTCAGAACATATTAGTACTGTAATTATTATTGTTTATTATTATTATTATTATTATTATTATTATTATTATTACCACTTCTATTGCTATTGATTATTATTATTATTATTATTATTATTATTATTACCACTTCTATTGCTATTGATACTACTACTATTACCATTACTGTTAAAAATTATCATTATTATTATTTTTGTCACTGTTATTATACTACTAATTTAAATTTCCTACTATTCTATATCTAAGATTTCATTTTTTTTAAATAACAGAACGGAGGAAGGAAAAACAAATGAGTAAAAAAAAAAAAACAATCCATACACCAGATTACTGGCGTCCTCCGTTCATAAAATATCTGTAACAGTTAGACTTGAACAGCTGTGGGTTGAAATTTGGAGGGAAACAACTTTGGGGAAGCGAATTCCAGAGAGATGCAGTTCTGGGAATGAAAGAATTCTGATAGACAGAAGTTCTGCAATATGGCTGAGTGACATTTCAGTCATGAGCGTTTCCAGATGCCCGTGTAGCACGAGGGAAGGCATGGAGAGGTGGCACCATGGACGCAACTTCGTCTGAGCATTTGCCAAAAAAATATCTGTAAAATAATGCAAGGGAGGTAACATTCCTTCTTACATGCAGGGGAGGTAGTTTATATGTAATGACAGGGTTGTTAATGATTCTAACAGCTTTGTCCTGAATTTTGTCTAGTTGTCTTAATGCAACCTCTCCACAACCATTCCACAAGGGTGAGCAATATTCAAGCTGAGAGCGCACATGACTCTTATAAATTATAGATAACTGCTCATCGGCGAAGAAGTTACGGACTCTGTACAATAATCCAAGTTTCTTTGAGGCGGTTTTAGCAAGTGATCTGACATGAGAGGTCCAGCTGAGGGCACTGTTAAGTGAGACGACAGGAATTTCAATACTTTTGGAGGTGGGAATATTAGTAGCATTGAAGGTAATGTACGAATCTGGCAATATTTGTCTATTAGTAAATTGTATATATTTAGTTTTAGTAGCATTAAAAGAGACAAGGTTGTTTTGTCCCCATTCACCGATCGTAGATAGATCTTGATTTCTGGAGATGGCTGTACTGAGTTGAGAGGTAGAGATATTAGACTTTGTAAATGGGTGTCTGAGTGTGAATGAACTATGTAGTGTTGAGTCATCTGCATATGAGTGAATGGGATTGTGGGTGACAGATAAGAGATCATTAATATGAACCAGAAATAGGGTTGGTGCCAGAACTGATCCCTGCGGCTATTATCACTTACGGCTACTGTTGTAGGCAAAGCACTGACATTATTAGTTATTACTGCTGTCAATATTATTCTATTATTACTATTATTATTGCTATTTCTCTTATAACTTATGTACACGTTTATTATTTCTTATATTGCTATCAGTACAGATTACCATATTTGAATTAAGTATAACCTTTTTTCTTCCATGTCCATTCAAATCCACGAAGACGAACAAAATAAGAAAACATCATCAGGTCCATAAAAGAGCATCGGCTCAATGGACCGTGGCTTGCAAATTGTGTATGTGTATACTGTATCTTATGTTAAGCCAAATAAATGTATAAAGTACCAAGTATCTCTCTCTCTCTCTCTCTCTCTAGTTAAAAATAAAATGAATGTCATATATTGAACAACGTTAATTACATGATAACCATGACAGTCTCCCACCCTCGCTTATTTGTGAGTTATTATTTTTGTTGTGTGTGAATGATAGACAAAAAAAAAAAAAAGAAAGAAAAGCATTCAGTAGCTAAATGCTAATCGCCCGCCAGAATATGCTGATGGCCAGCTCCAAGATTTTGGTCATATCTTTAAACCCTGAAGGTTTCATGCTGATGGCTCAAGCCGTTCATGAGATATAATGTTGCTGAAGGTGGGCAATAAAGACTAGTTGACATTTGGCAGCCATTTTGGTGACCTTGACATTGACCCCAAGTGCCCATTTTCGAACTCGGCCAAGAGTTTGGCCATATCTTGATACCCTGAAGTCTTCATGCTGATAGCTCAAGCCGCTCGTGAGATATCACGGTGCTAAAGGCGGACGATAAAAATTAGTTGACCTTTGGCAGCCATTTTGGTAACCTTGACCTTGACTAGGAGTGCCCATTTTCGAACTCGGCCAATATTTTGGCCATATGTTGATACCCTAAGGTTTCATGTTGATTGCTCAAGCTGTTCATGAGATATAATGGGAACACACACACACACACACACACACACACACACACACACACACACACACACACACACACAAATGCAGGCAAAAACATTATCGCTCTGCATTATAAAGGCGAGCGATAATTAGTTATTTTGAGCAGAAAATGTTTTGGAGTATACTTTGCTACCAATTTCTGTGGATTCAGCTCACTGATTTTCAGGAATATAAAAACAGTTTGCCAAAAATATCTCACTTCCAATCATTTTATTGAATTACTCTTAAAAATGCTTTATCATTACTTCTGTTCAGTTATTACAAGGTCACAGTGTCCCATCACAAATGAGATATCTAAGAACAAGGTACCAAGAAAAGCGAACATAACTGCATTAGGTTAGCTCTAACTACGCAAACAAGAAAATTTTGCAGAGAAGTAGAAATTAACAAGTAAAAATGAGAAACAACGTTGCGGTATTAAAAACTATGAGAATTTTATACGATAAGATACATGGGCATGCGTAAGTAGGCTTCTGTCTTTCCATTTGAAGGAGCTACTAGAGAAACTGTTGCCCTTTAATGGCTTACCTATGATAAAATTACCCAAATTTCTTCTGTTTTGGAATGTAAGCTCATACTGATAGTCTTTTTATATTACAAGCAGAATTTGCAAGTAACAAATTTACTTTTATATATTTTGGATATGTTCCCAAACTTGGAAGGTTGGCTTTTTCATGCACCGAGTACTACCCCAAAAGTAATAAAAAAGCAATCTTCGTCCTGTTTCCACGTATATTTATATAAAGGGTTGGAATTGAATTATGTTATAATAACATTAAACTACTTTTTTTTGTTTTTGGTAAATTCTGTATACTGAACATTGCACACTTTTTCTGTCTATCTATTTACCTATTGCCAGACTCCTCAATCCCGTAAGGAGGGGCCACAAAGAAACTGCCTCCATGTCGCCCTGTCCAACTCCATTTCACTGTCCTGCTTCCAGCTCACACCCTCCCCTCTCATACACCTCTCCACTCCATCCCTCCATCTCATCCTAGGCTTCCTCCTCCTCCTCCCCCCTCCCCTCCACTTCACTCGCATACATTCCTCTCGTTACAGCAGTCTCGCTCTCCATTCTCTCCACATGGCCAAACCACCTCAATGTATTTCTCCTAATGCCTTCTATCACATCCTAATCCACACAACAACGCCTCTTCACTTCCTCATTTGTCATTCTGTCTCTCCACGCAACTCCACATGCTTCTCTCAGATAACTCATTTCCACTACTCTCACTCTTGACTTGTGTCCTTCGAACAAGGTTCAAGCTTCACTTCCATACGTTTGGGTTAGTATCGCCATACTGTCATGCGACTTTTTTTTACTTCCATGCTCACTTCCCTGTTTCTTATCACTGCTTTCAAAGAACCAGCAACCTTTCTCCCCTGTTGTTCCCTTTCCAGTACTTCACGCTCTAAATTTCCATCCTTACTCATCACACTACCCAAATACTTAGAAGCACTCACAGTTTCCATTTCCTTCTCATCCAGCCTCACTGTATATTCAGTGGCATTATTTCTCTTGAAGACCATAACTTTACTTTTCCCAACATTCGCCATCAGATTTCGTTCCTTACAATTTCTCCCAAACTCATTCCCCAAGCCTTGCAATTTCCCTTCGTCTTCACATAACAATACGGTATCATCCGCAAACAACAGTACAGGGAGTCTCCAAACACTGCCTTTTCTCATTAGGGATGCTCCAACATCCACTGCCCTACCTTGTACCTCATTTATAACCCCATCCATATACAGATTGAACAACCATGGGGACATGGCACATCCCTCTTTCAATCCAACATTCTAAAAGAAAAATTCACTCAGTTCACTATCTACCCACACTGCAGCCTTAGCCTCCTCATTCACACTCTTCACTGTATTCAGCAACTTCCCATATGCTCCATATATTCTTAATACTTTCCACAGTTCTTGTCTATCCACTCTGTCATATTCTTTTTCCAATTCCACGAAGGCCCCATACAACTTCTTTCCCTTCTCTAGAAGCTTTTCCATTATAGACCTAAGAACGAATTATTATCTGATCTACACAACTTCTTCCTTTCCTAAAACCTCCCTGTTCTTCTCCAACCAATTCCTCTGTTATTTCCCTAACTCTGTCAGTAAGTATCCTACGTTATACTTTTCCTGTTACACTAAGCAGACAAATGCCAATTATCCACCGTGGACCTGTATTTCCCAATGAAAGAATTTTCTCGTCATGGGGCAAACCAAATCACGACATGGATCTCTATTCTAATATTGTAGCTAGTATGCCTGACAAGCTGGTCGATCAAATCATCATTATCCATGGTAATAATGAGGTTATGATCAGCTACAATGAAATTATGACTCATATTTTTATCATTTAGACAGCCATTTTTTAGTGATTACTTTATATGTACAGTCATGAAACTTCAAGCATAATTAGATATACATATGATCATTTATCATATACAATTTTTTCATCCTAGGTGTAACAGTTGCAAAGTTTTTAATAGAAAAGTGCATTAAATTAAGCAGTTTTATGTATTTTTGCGGTTTCAAAACACTATATAATTTCATGGCATTCGAACTACCAAATGACGCCAGGAGACATAGTAACACATATTCCTGGGGAGTCTGAAGCCTTTACCTGTATTAGTTTCTGAGTCCTGAAACCAAAAATATATATTTCCAATTTTTTTATTCATTAAAGAAACTATTTAAGACACAGATTTCTACCTAGCAAAAGGCACTTGTTCACTACAGGACACATAACTGAAAAATTTCATGACTCAGTAATGAATACTTTCTGAGTTCTGTCCCAGAAACGAAATCTCTGTGTACAGTCAGCCACCCTGCTGCCCAACTCTGCGGATGGACACCAATTGACCCCAATGATAACAACACCCTCCTCCGACTTTGTCAGGTGGAGGGTAAAAACTTAGAAACTAATAAAGATAACCTGGGACCTTCAGATTCCTTGCACAGGTCGCATTGAAATCTCTCAGATTTTTTTTTTTTTTTTTACTTTCTCATTATTAAAAAAAAAAAAAAAATACATAAGACACAGCATTCCATCAACAGCAGCCAGTTCACTATAACACTTAAGTATGTGAAATTTCATGACCCTATAGTGAATACATTCTGAGTTCTGGCCCGGGAATGAAATCTCTATGCCCGGCCACCTGCCCTGCAGCCCGGCTCTACAGACAGGCACCTGTTAATCCCAGTGAAAACAACACCCTACTCTGACTTTGTCTGGTAGAGGGTTAAGATGTGTCATATTGTTAGAATCCATATTATTAACTGCACGTCTGCTATTAATAATAAATATTTTGGTCTCTATCTGATGACACGAGGCATCTGTCCCCAATAACGCAGTGCAGTGCTCATACGAGTCACCAAATAACATTTCGTACCATTTGTCCAGTCTGTGTGGGTGTGTGAGTACAAGTTTCATTAGTTTTGTCAGTAGCAGAGAGCTTGTTAACAAAAAGATGAAAACAGAAAACATAAGCATATTTGAAACAACTGATGATATTCCTTCAGAAAGATCATCTACTTCGAATGAAAGTACAGGACGTGACAAACACAAGGGTAAGGCCCTCCAATCTGACCAACTGTTCAAACATCGGAAGTACTAGAAGGAATTTATACAGTACAGGTTAACAAGCTGTGTTGTTAGCGAGGTGCACCACCCCCAATGACTTTCATGCTCAGGACTACTTGCAAACGAAATTTTAAACCAGTGAAAATGAAACGGCATCTTCCTCTTGTGCCAATAAATCAATGAATTTTTTTAGCCAAAAGGAGGAACAGCTGCGGGACCAAACGCAAGTGTTACCTCAACAAATCACAATCCTTAACAAAGCTCAAACGGCATGACGTGAAGTAGCCTACTTAGTCAATTAAGCCTCATTCAGTTGGGGAAACACTCATCAAATCCGCCACGGTGGCAATGAGTCGGTCTGTGCATGGTGATAATATGGCCTGTGAACTTGAATCTGTCCCCCTGTCTAATGACACCTTTGCTCGGAATACAAGGGACATCGCAGATGATGTCAGGTGTCAGCTGATTGACGGTGAAAGATGGGAAGTATGCATTGCAACTGGATGAATTAACAGATATAGTCTTCACAGTTGGTTGCAATAATCACTCACAGTTTTGATGGAACGCTTCAGGAAGACTTTTTCATAGTACTGAAGGGAATTTCCACAGAAAATTATATTTTCATGAAGTTGAACATAAAAATACAACAGAAGGGACTGCCTTGGGACAGATGTGTTGGCGTGTGAAAAGACGATGCTAGAGTTCCCCAGGATATATAAGCTCACTGGCCCTGCCTTGGGTATTATGATATGTTCATTCTCTCCCAGACGCTGATTCCAAGAGTCTGCTGACAATGGAAACATGAAAATTTTGGATACAAAATGTAGACGCTGCGTAGTGCAAATGGCTACCATACACCTACTCCAACTACTGTGGTAAAGAGATCACAATGGCTGAGAAAAGAGGGGTGATGAGAAGGGAGGAAGAGATCAGTAGGATGGATGTAGTGGAAACAATGAAGAAAATCAAAATGGGGAAACGCCCAGGATTTGATGGATTTTGGGGTCAAATGCTGAAAAACTGGGGAGAGATAGTAGTAGAATGGATATGGAAGATGTGCAGATTGGCCTAGGAGGAAGGTAGGGTCCTGGACGATTGGAGGTAAGGTATAATTATTCCCCTGTACAAAAGGAAAAGGGAAAAGAAGTGTGTGGTAATCATATACGCATTTGTCTGCTTAGTGTAACAGGAAAAGTATAACGTAGGATACTTACTGACAGAGTTAGGGGAATAACAGAGGAATTGGTTGGAGAAGAACAGGGAGGTTTTAGGAAAGGAAGAAGTTGTGTAGATCAGATAATAATTCGTTCTTAGGTCTATAATGGAAAAGCTTCTAGAGAAGGGAAAGAAGTTGTATGGGGCCTTCGTGGAATTGGAAAAAGAATATGACAGAGTGGATAGACAAGAACTGTGGAAAGTATTAAGAATATATGGAGCATATGGGAAGTTGCTGAATACAGTGAAGAGTGTGAATGAGGAGGCTAAGGCTGCAGTGTGGGTAGATAGTGAACTGAGTGAATTTTTCTTTTAGAATGTTGGATTGAAAGAGGGATGTGCCATGTCCCCATGGTTGTTCAATCTGTATATGGATGGGGTTATAAATGAGGTACAAGGTAGGGCAGTGGATGTTGGAGCATCCCTAATGAGAAAAGGCAGTGTTTGGAGACTCCCTGTACTGTTGTTTGCGGATGATACCGTATTGTTATGTGAAGACGAAGGGAAATTGCAAGGCTTGGGGAATGAGTTTGGGAGAAATTGTAAGGAACGAAATCTGATGGCGAATGTTGGGAAAAGTAAAGTTATGGTCTTCAAGAGAAATAATGCCACTGAATATACAGTGAGGCTGGATGAGAAGGAAATGGAAACTGTGAGTGCTTCTAAGTATTTGGGTAGTGTGATGAGTAAGGATGGAAATTTAGAGCGTGAAGTACTGGAAAGGGAACAACAGGGGAGAAAGGTTGCTGGTTCTTTGAAAGCAGTGATAAGAAACAGGGAAGTGAGCATGGAAGTAAAAAAAAGTCGCATGACAGTATGGCGATACTAACCCAAACGTATGGAAGTGAAGCTTGAACCTTGTTCGAAGGACACAAGTCAAGAGCGAGAGTAGTGGAAATGAGTTATCTGAGAGAAGCATGTGGAGTTGCGTGGAGAGACAGAATGACAAATGAGGAAGTGAAGAGGCGTTGTTGTGTGGATTAGGATGTGATAGAAGGCATTAGGAGAAATACATTGAGGTGGTTTGGCCATGTGGAGAGAATGGAGAGCGAGACTGCTGTAACGAGAGGAATGTATGCGAGTGAAGTGGAGGGGAGGGGGGAGGAGGAGGGGGGAGGAGGAGGGGGGAGGAGGAGGAGGAAGCCTAGGATGAGATGGAGGGATGGAGTGGAGAGGTGTATGAGAGAGGAGGGTGTGAGCTGGAAGCAGGACAGTGAAATGGAGTTGGACAGGGCGACATGGAGGCAGTTTCTTTGTGGCCCCTCCTTACGGGATTGAGGAGTCTGGCAATAGGTAAATAGATAGACAGAAAAAGTGTGCAATGTTCAGTATACAGAATTTGCCAAAAACAAAAAAAAGTAGTTTAATGTTATTATAACATAATTCAATTCCAACCCTTTATATAAATATACGTGGAAACAGGACGAAGATTGCTTTTTTATTACTTTTGGGGTAGTACTCGGTGCATGAAAAAGCCAACCTTCCAAGTTTGGGAACATATCCAAAATATATAAAAGTAAATTTGTTACTTGCAAATTCTGCTTGTAATATAAAAAGACTATCAGTAAGAGCTTACATTCCAAAACAGAAGAAATTTGGGTAATTTTATCATAGGTAAGCCATTAAAGGGCAACAGTTTCTCTAGTAGCTCCTTCAAATGGAAAGACAGAAGCCTACTTACGCATGCCCATGTATCTTATCGTATAAAATTCTCATAGTTTTTAATACCGCAACGTTGTTTCTCATTTTTACTTGTTAACTTCTACTTCTCTGCAAAATTTTCTTGTTTGCGTAGTTAGAGCTAACCTAATGCAGTTATGTTCGCTTTTCTTGGTACCTTGTTCTTAGATATCTCATTTGTGATGGGACACTGTGACCTTGTAATAACTGAACAGAAGTAATGATAAAGCATTTTTAAGAGTAATTCAATAAAATGATTGGAAGTGAGATATTTTTGGCAAACTGTTTTTATATTCCTGAAAATCAGTGAACTGAATCCACAGAAATTGGTAGCAAAGTATACTCCAAAACATTTTCTGCTCAAAATAACTAATTATCGCTCGTCTTTATAATGCAGAGCGATAATGTTTTTGCCTGCATTTGTGTGTGTGTGTGTGTGTGTGTGTGTGTGTGTGTGTGTGTGTGTGTGTGTGTGTGTCTGTTCCCATTATATCTCATGAACAACTTGAGCAATCAGCATGAAACCTTCAGGGTATCAACATATGGCCAAAATATTGGCCGAGTTCGAAAATGGGCACTCCTAGTCAAGGTCAAGGTCACCAAAATGGCTGCCAAAGGTCAACTAATTTTTATCGTCCGCCTTTAGCACCGTAATATCTCATGAGCGGCTTGAGCTATCAGCATGAAGACTTCAAGGTATCAAGATATGGCCAAACTCTTGGCCGAGTTCGAAAATGGGCACTTGGGGTCAATGTCAAGGTCACCAAAATGGCTGCCAAATGTCAACTAGTCTTTATTGCCCACCTTCAGCAACATTATATCTCATGAACGGCTTGAGCCATCAGCATGAAACCTTCAGGGTTTAAAGATATGACCAAAATCTTGGAGCTGGCCAACAGCATATTCTGGCGGGCGTTTAGCATTTAGCTACTGAATGCTTTTCTTTATTTATTTTTTTTTAGTCTATCATTCACACACAACAAAAATAATAACTCACAAATAAGCGAGGGTGGGAGACTGTCATGGTTATCATGTAATTAACGTTGTTCAGTATATGACATTCATTTTATTTTTAACTAGAGAGAGAGAGAGAGAGAGAGAGATACTTGGTACTTTATACATTTATTTGGCTTAACATAAGATACAGTATACACATACACAATTTGCAAGCCACGGTCCATTGAGCCGATGGTCTTTTATGGACCTGATGATGTTTTCTTATTTTGTTTGTCTTCGTGGATTTGAATGGACATGGAAGAAAAAAGGTTATACTTAATTCAAATATGGTAATCTGTACTGATAGCAATATAAGAAATAATAAAAGTGTACATAAGTTATAAGAGAAATAGCAATAATAATAGTAATAATAGAATAATATTGACAGCAGTAATAACTAATAATGTCAGTGCTTTGCCTACAACAGTAGCCGTAAGTGATAATAGCCGCAGGGATCAGTTCTGGCACCAACCCTATTTCTGGTTCATATTAATGATCTCTTATCTGTCACCCACAATCCCATTCACTCATATGCAGATGACTCAACACTACATAGTTCATTCACACTCAGACACCCATTTACAAAGTCTAATATCTCTACCTCTCAACTCAGTACAGCCATCTCCAGAAATCAAGATCTATCTACGATCAGTGAATGGGGACAAAACAACCTTGTCTCTTTTAATGCTACTAAAACTAAATATATACAATTTACTAATAGACAAATATTGCCAGATTCGTACATTACCTTCAGTGCTACTAATATTCCCACCTCCAAAAGTATTGAAATTCCTGTCGTCTCACTTAACAGTGCCCTCAGCTGGACCTCTCATGTCAGATCACTTGTTAAAACCTCCCCAAAGAAACTTGGATTATTGTACAGAGTCCGCAACTTCTTCGCTGATGAGCAGTTAGCTATAATTTATAAGAGTCATGTGCGCTCTCAGCTTGAATATTGCTCACCCTTGTGGAATGGTTGTGGAGAGGTTGCATTAAGACAACTAGACAAAATTCAGAGCAAAGCTGTTAGAATCATTAACAACCCTGTCATTACATATAAACTACCTCCCCTGCATGTAAGAAGGAATGTTACCTCCCTTGCATTATTTTACAGATATTTTTTTGGCAAATGCTCAGACGAAGTTGCGTCCATGGTGCCACCTCTCCATGCCTTCCCTCGTGCTACACGGGCATCTGGAAACGCTCATGACTGAAATGTCACTCAGCCATATTGCAGAACTTCTGTCTATCAGAATTCTTTCATTCCCAGAACTGCATCTCTCTGGAATTCGCTTCCCCAAAGTTGTTTCCCTCCAAATTTCAACCCACAGCTGTTCAAGTCTAACTGTTACAGATATTTTATGAACGGAAAACGCCAGTAATCTGGTGTATGGATTTTTTTTTTTTTTTTTACTCATTTGTTTTTCCTTCCTCCGTTCTGTTATTTAAAAAAAAATGAAATCTTAGATATAGAATAGTAGGAAATTTAAATTAGTAGTATAATAACAGTGACAAAAATAATAATAATGATAATTTTTAACAGTAATGGTAATAGTAGTAGTATCAATAGCAATAGAAGTGGTAATAATAATAATAATAATAATAATAATAATAATAATAATCAATAGCAATAGAAGTGGTAATAATAATAATAATAATAATAATAATAATAAACAATAATAATTACAGTACTAATATGTTCTGAAGACACTAGAATTACCAATACTTCCATCATTGCCCATACCATTAACCTTATCCCGCGATAAATATATTCCCAGTTCAACAACATACCTGTACACATTATTTTACATGTTGTGTGTGTGATGTTACATGCAGTACGTATGCAATCCCTGTTTCCTACATACGCCAACACACGCCCTCAACTACACAATTAATACGCGCACTGTCCATATATACTTTAGTAAAAGTTAGATTGTAATTTAATTATATTTTCTGAATAATTCTGCTTTAATTTTGTAACTGAAGGAGTTAAGTGACATAGTATTCTTGACGTCCTCTTGCAGTTGGTTCCACACCTTTGCTCCCTAAAGGTGACACTTTGTTGTGCGTGTGATGTTCTATACAGTGGGAGTCTGAGGTCATTAGTTCTTCTGGTGTCAGTAGTATGGGATATGTATCTGAAACCACAATCAACTTGGTGAATTAATATAGCTTTGAACACGAACAAGCAGGTCTGGAGGTGGATGATGTCATGAAATTTAAGTTATTTATTCTTAATGAACAAGGCATTAGGATGGTCGTATCTTTGTTTGTGGAACATGATACAGATTAAATTTTTCTGTGCTATGAATATGTTGTCCAAGTATGTTTTGTGTGTCCTTCCCCATATTGCTGAACAGTATAATAAATGCGGATAAGCAATTGATAGATATATTTGTCTTAATCAGTCGGAATTTAAGATGTGTCTTAGCCTATATAACACACCAGATATTTTAGAAATTTTTATTCGTAAATCATATAAATGGGAATGCCAATTTAATTTACTGTCAAAAATAATTCCCAAAAACCTTGTTTCATTAGTTTGATTTATTACATGATTTTCAATTTTAATTTCAGTGTCAGGAGGTCGCATCATATTTGAATGTGATACCATAAAGTGTGTTATAGAAATATTTAGTGTAAGTTTATTACTCTTCAACCAGTTTGACACATGAACTAATTCTCTGTTTGCCATATCTCTCAGTTCAAAGATGTCTTGGCCCTGTATAAAGATAGTAGTGTCATCAGCAAAAGGTAAGAAATTTAGCTTATCACTACTACGGGCTATATCATTTATGTAAACTAAAAACAGTACTGGACCTAAAATAGAGCCCTGTGGTACACCATAGCTAATAGGTCTTTGTGAAGAGGTTTTATTTCCATGAACTACGTACTGTTTTCTCTGACAGCTCTGAAACCATTTGAATGCCGGGCCACGGATCCCATACACTAATAACTTCTGTAGTAAAATAAAGTGAGGGATGGTATCGAAAGCTTTTGTCAAGTCACAGAAAACAATCAACTGATCCATTTTACTATCTAAGGCAGTGTAGGTACATTGGTTAAGGTGGTGTAGTGCCAGTTCTGTGGAGCGTTTAGGACGGAATCCATACTGAGACTCTGTTAACATGGAATGTTGATTAAGATAGTCCATAAGTCTTATTACGACAACTTTTTAAAAAGATTTTATGATATTGATCTGTATTTGGTGTGCATACTTGCGTCACCTTTTTTATAGATTGGTACTACTTTTGCAATCTGTAAGTGCTTTGGAAAGGAACCCTCTTTAAAGGACTTGTTTATAATATACTTAAGGGAAGGGGAAATTTCGTCACGACACTCCTTTATTAATATTAATATCGTCATGACCTGGTGATGTTACTTTAAGTTCATGAATTATTGAGTTAATTTCTGTGGTTGTTGTTGGTCGTAAAAAAAAAAAAAAGAAAAGTTAGTGGGCTCTGGAAGAAAAATGTTATATGAAACAGGAGTTGGTCTTACTTGTGCTAGGGCGTTTGTCACATTACAAAACTATTCATTAAATCCCTCTGCTATGTCCTCACTGTTCGACGTTGTCCTGTCGTGTAGTGTGATGGAAGGTGGAGATGTAAGATTTTTATTTCTACTCATGAGGCTCTTGATAGTTTCCCAAGTTTTCTTACGATTACCTGCTTCTTCCTAAAGTTTTGATGTGTAATATTTTTCTTTAGCTGACCTTATAATTGCTGTTAGCTGGTTCCTGTAACTTTTGAAAGAAACTTCATAGGTAAGGGGCCATTTGGCAAAGAGTTTCTGTAACCTATTCCTATGCTTGATTGATCTCCTTATAGCTGAAGTGATATAAGGTTTATTATAATGTTTTTCCTTGACTGTAAATTGTTTAATTGGAAAATTGTTATTATAAAGATTAATAAAATTTTTCAGGTAAAATTCAAAACAATCTTTTACATATTTACCACTGACTTCATCTACCCATTTAAAATGTATTAGATCAGTTTTGAATGCATTAATGAATTCGTTGTTTATCACCCTTTTGATTATTGTAATGTATGAACAGTGGGTATTATGTTGGGGAACTGAAAAAGAACTGAAAACCCGGAAGTGATCACTTATACAAGTGTACATGATGCCACTGGCCTGATAGTTGTTTAAGTCATTGGTCCAAATGTGACCTATTAATGATGCTGATGTATTGGTCACCCGGGTAGGTTTAGTAATTACTGGAAAGTAAGAATAAGAACAGAATAAATTTAATAACTCGTTTACATTAATGTCTTTTTGCTTAAGCAGATTAACGTTTAAGTCTCCCATTAAATAACATGGCAGAGTTTGTTCAGATGTTACAAGTTCTAGGAGCTGCTCAAGAGATAGCATGAAATCATGAAGGCTTGCATTAGGGGGCCTATATGAGGAGTAGATTACCATAAGGCCATAAATGCCATTTTTAAAAAAATGAGAAAATCAACCCCAAAGTTAGAGAAGTGTCACACAAAATCTATAAGGGCTATCAAATTAGGATTTTCAACCATATTGATATGATCACATGGCCGTATATCTGTTCTCCTGGGATAAAGGAAGGATTGAGGAAGAGAATGGTATACCTAACTCTATATTGGCCGAGGTGGCGTTACGACCTTATGCTAATCCACGCATATATCATTCCAACTAAAAAACTTGTTTGTTCTTGTACACTCTATAAATAAAGATTCATTATGTGTCAGCTGAAGAGATAGGTCCTGACGTATTACCCCTTTTAAATATTTTGCTATGTAAAGAGCCTCACCTCCACCTTTGGTGGTTGTGTTTAAAAAAAAAAAGAAAAGCATTATAACCATTCAGATGGTAGAGTGTAGAGATTTCATCATTTAGTCGTGTTTCACAAAATCCTATAATGTCAAAATTTCTTTCAATTACATTTAAGCATTGATCATAAATAGTATCTAGGTGAAGTGGTAAGCTGTTTATGTTATAAGACAGACTCTCTAAACTGAAAGAAAGAAGCATGTTCTCAAACTCAGGATCATCGCAAAAACAGTAATTACATAATGGCTTTTTTAGGCCTTGACAGATGAGATAATTGTCTAGTGAAATACTGTCCTCAAGATCAAATGGGTGAAAAATCATGTTGTTTATAACATCCAAGGGATAATTATGTTCTTCCTCAAAACTTAAGGTATTTATAAACTCTGTATCATTTAGTTCACTAAATGGTAGAGAAACGTGTTCTGTAGACATTAACAATTATATCATCACTTGCAGGTTATTAGGGTTTGGAGTCTTACCCACTTATTTAATCATTTTACGTCCCGATGAACCTCTAGTGTTAACCTGGTGTGACGTAGCAGGGGATGGCCGACTCCAGACTGCGGCATCGGCAAAACGTCCTGGTCCGCTGTCACTGGAAGGCAAGACAGCTGCAGCCTCACCCGCAACGGTACCGGCCGCACCATCACCACATACCACAGCAGCCATCGTCCCCGCAGCAGGAGTAAATTCCCCACTAACGGCTCCGGCCTCGGCCCCGGCACCTGTCGCACCACCGTCACCAACATCGACGGCTGCAGGACCAGCGGGAGCAGGAGCATGACTAGCAGCTGCACCGAGGTCACTGGCGGCATTCCCAGACGCATCTTGTTTTTCTCTGACGATCAGCTTTGTGTATCTAAAATACGCCAATTTGCCCTCACTCCTTGCTTGCTTCAAAAGAGGTAGTTGTGCCTTCCGTTTCTCTTGTGAAGCAGGGCACAAGACCTCATTAATGAAGACTCGGGTGCCTCTTAACTTCGGAGCATTTCTTAACACGGCTTCTCGATGACAATAATGCTGGAAACGAGCAACAACTGGGCGATGGCGAAGCGTACTTTGCTGTCCGGTTCGATATGCTCTTTCAATTTGAATGTTGAGCAGCTGAAGCTTGTCTTCCAGTAGTTTCGACACTTGTTTGGCGGTTTGTTCCCATGTCTCACCACCAGGAAGTTCTTCAAGTCCAATAATTTGTAAGTTATTTCTTCTGTTGTAGTCTTCTTGGTATTTGCGTCAGTCCTCCAGATCTTTAAGTAATTTGTTGATATTTCAAGGTCTTTCGTCAACGCCTTGATAGTTGCTTGATTTTCTTCGTTCTCCCGTTTGATCTGTTTCACTTCGGACTTGAGATCCTCCATTTCGGACTGAGTGAATTCGAGACTTCTTGTTATTTCACTGATTGTTGATTGTAATGCTTCTATTTTTCCACTTGCCCTATAAATACTTCCAAAGCACTTTTGTAGGCTTGATCTTGGGAGCAAGCATGTTTGTTTTTCTGTTTGTTTGATATTTGTCCCAGTTTCCTGGGACACGGGCAAACAGAGAGCCCGTCAGAGGTGCGCACTACTTGCGCGAACTTGCTTTAGCGAGGTGGAGGATAATCCCTTACCGTAGTAATTAATATATGTAATGGATCACGGGCAACAACGGCTGCAGCGTCCATAAAGACGTCACCAGATCGGGGAAGGGGCGAGTCGAGCTCAGACCTGAGCATGGTGGTGGCTGGGCAGTCCAGAAGATAATGAAGAAGGGGCTCCTCACAGCTGGCCAAGCAATGGGCACACGGGTCTGGCTCCATACCCACAATTTGCTTGTAGCAGAGAAATCCAAGGCGCAATCTTCGAAGCCGGACTACAATATAATTAGGTAGACCTGGGGGGGGCAGCAGGAGGGAATAGGACGTGGCAGTAGCATACCATTTTGCAGAGCAAGAGCCCTCCGTGACCCAGAGCTGATGATCCTCTAGGGATAGTCTTCCTATGGTGGCAGTGAGAGTGTGGATGAGGTGCGAGGGACTAGGGCGTAGTGGGAATGTGATGTCTGGAAGATCACAAGCTAAGCGCGCAGCGTGATCAGCACGCTCGTTGCCACTGATTCCCACATGTCCCGGGAGCCAGTGCAGGTTAATCGTTGCGCCCCTATGGACAAGAAGTGATGCGAATGTATGGATCGCTGTTAGGAGAAAGACGTTGTCATGTAGCGAGAAAGATCGTAATCTCTGAATCGAGGAAAGAGAGTCTGTGTGGATTATGACTCGGTTGCGACGATGGTGGTGAGCATGGCGCAAAGCACCCAGGATGGCCGCAAGTTCCGCCTGGAAAGCGGATACACCTGAGGAGAGTCGCCAAGCTTCCACTATTTGCCCAGAGACAAAGGCCGCTCCAGCTGCGCCATTAGGGGAAACAGAGCCATCAGTGTAATAGATGGCTGAGTCTGGTAAGGCCAGAGCTGCCACCCTACTGAGACCCTCCTGGCGAAGGAGTGCTGGAATTGAGGAGCGAGGTTTAGCCTCCGATGGACAAATTATATTAAAAAGAGGAGGATCCCATGGCGGTGGATCAACATATCCGGAAAAGGGAGAGTCAGGGTCTTGACAGAGGCTCGCAGCAGCTCCCAGTCCATGGATGACAGCGGCCGTGGTGCGGGCCCAGTCACGCTGAGGGGCCGGCTCGGGTGGGCGGCCGAGAAGGCGTTTTAGGAGGGCAGTGACAGGCAGGTGAGGCAGGCACTGGATCATCTTCAGTGTGACAATTGCCGCTCGTAACATAATGCGATGGGCCAGAGACGGCACCCCGCCCTCCATACGCAGATTAACAATCCGGGTCCAGCGTGGAGCACCCAGCATAATGCGGAGTGCATCGTTCTGGATGACCTCCAGAGATTGAGACACTGGTGGAGTGAGGCCAGTCAGACAGATGGCACTGTAGTCCACCAGAGATCGGATGGCGTGAATATAAAAAGTCTGGAGGACAGAAAATGATGCCCCCAAATTCCGCCTGGAGAGGTATCTGAGAGCAGCCATTCGGGTGGAAGCACATTCCCTCAGATACCGTACATGGCAAGCAAAGGTGAGACCCCCATCTAGCCAGACCCCCAGATACTGGTGGACAGTGACCAGGGAGAGCTGATGACCTCCAAGCAGCAGTGGAAAGTCGGGGGGGCAGAGGCCAAAAGGCAGACACTTCGTCTTGGCGAAGTTGATCTTAAGGCCTAGCTCGGTGCACTTGGCGTGCAACCGAGAAAGGGCCAAGTCCGCCTGTGCGAAGCAGTCTCTCCGTGTAAAGACGAGGGCCAGATCGTCAGCATAGCAAAGAAGAGTTATGCCAGGCCCATATTCCACAAAAAGGAGCTCCTCCATCAGGACATTAAATAGGATAGGGCTCAAAACGCTTCCCTGGGGGGTGCCATTAGGATGCGGATGAAAAGGGGAGAGGTGCCCCTGAAAGCGGACCCCCGCAGTATGGTCACTAAAAAAGTCCCGGACCCAGGATATGAGCCTGCCCCCTACTCCCCTGGCCGCAAGAGCTGCCAAGATAACAATGGGGTTCGCCAGTTCGAAGGCCTTCTCGAGGTCGAGGAAGATGGCCATCCCCCGTCCGCCCCTCAGCTCCCCAAGGAATGATGCCAATCGCCTTGTGGAGCACCCAGCATAATGCGGAGTGCATCGTTCTGGATGACCTCCAGAGATTGAGACACTGGTGGAGTGAGGCCAGTCAGACAGATGGCACTGTAGTCCACCAGAGATCGGATGATAGGCATAAATCCTTGGGTGCAGTGGTCCCAGCCGCCAAGCAAGACGAGCCCGCACAACCCTCTCAGCTGTCTTAGCAATGCAACTGAGCAGGGAGATGGGGCACATGGCAGTGGGATCGCGAGGTTTCGGAATCGGGTGGATGACCGCAATCTTCCACGACCTCGGTAGACGCCCCTCAGACCACGAGAGGTTGAGCAAATCAATCAGACGCTATCTACCGCAATCTCCAGCATGAGTTAAAATGGAGTACATGACCCTGTCGAGCCCCGGTGCAGTATCCTCCCGGCGCCTCAGCGCTTTCTGAAGCTCTCCGCTGGTGATTGGACAGTCAGCGGGGTCAGGTGTATCACACGCTGTCTGAATGGCCGCAATGCGAGAGGCGGACAGCTGCATTTGTAAGGCTCGGACAGACTGCGGGAGATTGGAAGAGGCTGAGCAGTCAGCGAAATGCTGGGCAAGACGGCCGGCCTCAGCGGCAGGGTCAGGGTGGGAGGGCGGACGAGGAGGACGTGGATCGGAGATGGACCTGATTCTCCCCCACATCTCACGGAGTGTGGAGTGAGAATCTAGGGTGCGACACCATCCGATCCACGCCTCCTCTTTAAGGCGACGCTTTTCAGCGACCACATGCCGAGTCACAGCAACCAGGTACCGGCGGTGCGGAGATGTTCAGCGCCGCCGGTACTGCCTGCGTGCTGCATTCAGCCTCTGGTTCAATTCCCTGACCCTGTCGCAGTAAAACCAGCCATCCCGGTAGCATCTCGCCGAGCGTCGCTGCAATGGAATGGCAAGAGAGGCAGCGTGCGAAAAGATATTTGCTGCTTGATCTGCCCGGCTCTCGAGGTCTGAGGCGGGAGAAGATGTTGCAAAGGCCGCCGTGAGAGCACGGTCAAAGGCCGCCCAATCCGCCTTGCGTAGATCCCACCGTGGTGTGGGAGGCAGGGGAGGGGGGAGGGGAGCGAGAGGCAAGCCAACAAGAGTAGCGAAGTGGTCACTCGCAAGGTGTGGGTGGAGTGACCATGACGCCAGGCCTGACAGTGGGGTTCAGACAAAGGAGAGGTCGAGGCGACCTCCCCCAATATGGATGGGCTCTGTCATGTTGTTTAAGAGGGAGACACCACCCATCTCCTCCAGAAGTAAAGAAATGTGCCGTCCTGCTTCATTGGACTGAAGAGGCGATGATAGAAGGGAGTGGTGGGCATTGAAGTCGCCCCCAATGTACACGGCCCCCCTGGCAGCTTGGGAGAATAGTTCCCCCTACTCCAGGGTGCTCCTCTGGCTTCGGTATACATGGTATACCGTCAGGGGCGACGTCGCCAGATGGAAAACCACGCCCTGAACCTCCACATCAGGTCCACAGAAAGGATGAGGCTCACAATCCGTGCACGCGATGTGGTCCTGGACCAGAACGGCACATCCCCGTGTAACGCCACGAATATACGGGAGGAGATGGGTGGTGTATCCCGAGAGATGGAAAGTGGAATTGCCTGGGAGCAGGGTCTCCTGCAGGAGAATGACATGAGGGCGGTCCTTTGCGGCCGCTTCCTGCAAAAGGAGGAGCTTGCTCCGTGCTCCCAAGCAATTCCACTGGAGGAGCCTGAGAGAGCGGTCTACTGGCCGTCCGGCGACAGTTGCAGACGGTCGTTCTCCTGCAGCAGTGGTGAGGCCCTGTCCATCACTTTGGACCCAGTTGGTGTTAGGGTTTGCCCCAAACGATGGCGATGACGAGGCAGCTGTGCGGCAGAAGGCAGAGCATTCGGAGGTCGTGGCTTGACTCTCTTGGACGGGCGAGCTGACCTGTGTGATGTGGGACGGGGTCGCCCTGCTGAACGAGCTGGGTGGCGAGGGGACAGAGGAGCACCTAGGCTCGCCATCTTCCTCTCGATCGCCTGGTCCACAAGGCGATTGGCAGCTTCGGCAAGGGGCTCTGTTGGGAGAGGGATGTTTAGGGCTAAGGCAACTGTCTTGGCTAGGGTCATCGCCAGCTCTGTGGCAAAGGTCCTGAGCTCCTCCGTTGTGAACGAGATCACCGGAGGAGCAGGAGCGGGGGGTGGACTGGGTGTGGAGCCAGGCACTGGTGGCGGAATTGTCAGTGGCTGGCTGGTCTCTACACTTGGAAGTGGTGGCGAGACAGGCGGCTGTTGGTGGTGGACCTCTGCTGTGGTCTGGACCACAGTGAGAGCTGAGGGCAATGGAGGGAACTCTTGGTCGCTGAGAGGTGGTGGGCACTGAGTGAGAGGGCGGTGCTGTTGTCCCCAGATGAAAGTGCCGGGGGGAGCTGGAGTAGCGCTGGTGGCCTGGTGCTCCTGTACAAAAGCAACCTGCCTCTCCCGACCCTGGTTTACTCGTTGAACCCTCGCGGGGCAACTGGGGTGCCGCAGCAAGCAGTGTCTTCATTAGTGTTGAATTCATTGTAGCCAGATAAAGGTGGAATCACGAGTAGCTAGCAGGAGGAAAAGTGAGGCACGTCCACTCGCCACGACGACCAAAGTGGAGAGAGAGAGAGAGAGAGAGAGAGAGAGAGGGAGGGAGAGATTTACTGAGTTAGTGCAGGCTCAGAGAATATCGAACACACACAGGCGGCTAATGGAAGAAGAATAAAGCGGCAGCCAGAGTGATACACACGCAGATTGTGAATATGTCTAAGCACTGGCGTACAGAAACTTGCACAAGAAGTCGATGCTGGAGCAAAGGAAGCAAACGAGCGAAACATAGGACATAAACTGATTAATTCAGCACTACTACGAGTGGTACACAAGAGGTCGGAAGAGGTGAACAAAAGAACGCTTGGAGAGGAACATAAAAAAGAGTGAAGTACAAATAGGGAACCAGGAGAAGAATAGAAATGGGAAGACGGGAAATAAAGATGTATATGGACTAAGGATAGGAATATTAGTGCCGTAAGGATAAAAGATGGAGAGAAAAGGAATGGGCAAATAGTGTAAACACGTATATAAGAGAGAAGTGAAGTCAGTGAATGTACAGTGAGGCTGGATGAGGAAGAAATGGAAAATGTGAGTGCGTCTAAGTATTTGGGTAGTGTGATGAGTAAGGATGGAAGTTTAGATGGTGAAGTGCTTGAAAGGGTACAACAAGGAAGAAAGATTGCTGGTTCCTTGAAAACAATGATAAGAAACAGGGAAGTGAGCATGGAAGTGAAAAAGCTACTACATGACAGAATTGTGATACCAACTCTAACGTATGGAAGTGAACCTTGGACATGGTTGGAGGGACAGAAGTCAAGAGTGAGACAAGTGGAAATGAGTTATTTAAGAGGAGCCTGTGGAGTCACATGGAGAGACAGACTGACAAATGAGGAAGTGAAGGAGCGTTGTGGTGTGGATGTGGATGTGATAGGAAGCGTTGGGAGAAACCCATTGATGTGGTTTGGTCATGTGGAGAGGATGGAGGGTGAGAGACTAACGAGGAGAGTGCATGTGAGTGAGGTGGAGTGTGGAGAGGGAGGCCAAGGATGACATGGAGGGATGGAGTGGAGAGGTATATGAGAGAGGGAGTGTGAGCTGGGAGCAGGGGACAGGGCGACATGGAGGCGATTTGTTTGTGGCCACCCCTTACGGGATTAACGCGTCTGGCAATATCTAGATTGACAGAAAGAAATTATGATATGTATGTGTGTTGTGTTCAGGTAACTTGGTACACATAGCAAAGAGTCCCCCCAAGCTTCGGACCAATCAAGTAACATCAAAAAGTATTACTTCAGCTTTGATAATATTATTAAGTTCACTCTCCCAACTAACTTTATTAGTCATCAGAGGTATGCTGATTAATTATTCTCAAGGTACACACACACACACACACACACACACACACACACACACACACACACACACACACACACACACACACACACACTACTACTTCTGCTATTATTACTACTACTACTACTACTACTAATAATAATAATAATAATAATAAGGATAATAAATATAAAAATAAAAATAATTATTATCATCACCATCATGCAGGATCAAGGAATTGATAATAGGAATTATTTTACATGGTACAGAAAATCGCCATTAAACAGGCATAACAAAAAACATACATCAGTTCGATTTCAACAAGACTCATCTCTCTCTCTCTCTCTCTCTCTCTCTCTCTCTCTCTCTCTGTCTCTAATGAGCACCACAGTAAAGCTAAAAGTTTACCAGGGCATTCACTTTCATCCTCATTTGCAAACTCTCGCACACAGGATGCATTTTTGAGAGAGAGAGAGAGAGAGAGAGAGAGAGAGAGAGAGAGACGGGGGGGGGGTTAAGATGTGGAGATATAACATGTTGTGTGTGTGTGTGTGTGTGTGTGTGGTTGTGAAGCTAACTGAAGTGAACAAATGTTAAGTGTCATATACTTATTGGTAACATGATACTTTTGTGATAATATACATCTAACAATATTTGTTGAGCCGAAAAATATTTCAGGTAGATGGAGCTGACCAGAATCCCGTATACCTATAAATTCCTCCCCCACACGCTTGCCTCCGACTTCAAGTGTAGTGATACCAGAATTGATTCATCCTTGTCTTCAAGGCGCTCACCCCCTGGTGGGCGGGGGGGTATTTTATGAGCAACTGTACCTACCAGGTTCAATGGTAACCATCCTCCTTCTACATAATTATGGTAAATGTCATGGCGCTTGCCTTATACTCGTCGACTACTAGCTGTCTGTATCTCATCAGTAAGGCTGACTGCACTTTTGCGATATATATATATATATATATATATATATATATATATATATATATATATATATATATATATATATATTCAATCTGTACACGGATGGGGTAATAAAAGAGGTACAAGGTAGGTTAGTGGATATTGGAGTGGCCCTGGTGAGAGAGGACAGTGTTTGGAAACTCCCTGTACTGTTGTTTGCAGATGATACTGTGTTGTTGAGTGAAGACGAAGGGGAGCTGCAAGGCTTGGTGGATGAGTTTGGGAGAGTGTGTAAGAAACGGAATCTAAAGGTGAATGTAGGGAAGAGTAAAGTGATGGTCTTTGAGAGAGGTGAAGTCAGTGAATGTACAGCGAGGTTGGATGGTGAGGAATTGGAAAATGTGAGTACGTTTAAGTACTTGGGTAGTGTGATGAGTAAGGATGTAGGTTTGGAGGGTGAAGTGCTTGAAAGGGTACAGCAGGGAAGAAAGGTTGCTGGTTCTTTGAAAGCAGTGATAAGAAACAGGGAAGTGAGCGTGGAAGTGAAAAAGTTACTACATGACAGTATTGTGATACCAACTATAACATATGGAAGTGAAGCTTGAACGTTGTTGGAAGGACACAAGTCAAGAGAGAGAGCAGTGGAAATGAGTTATTTAAGAGGAGCCTGTGGAGTCACATGGAGAGACAGGCTGACGAATGAGGATATAAAGGAGCGTTGTGGTGTGGATGTGGATGTGATAGGAAGCGTTATGAGGAACACACTGAGGTGGTTTGGCCATGTGGAGGGGATGGAGGGTGAATGACGAAGAGAGTGTATGTGAGTGAGGTGGAGGGGGGAAGAGGGAGGGGGAGGCCGAGGATGAGATGGAGGGATGGGGTGGAGAGGTATATGAGAGAGGGGGGTGTGAGTTGGGAGCAGGGCAGTGAAATGGCGGGGGACAGGGCGACTTAGAGGCGATTTGTTTGTGGCCACCCCAAACGGGATTGAGGCGTCTGGTAAAATATATATATATATATATATATATATATATATATATATATATATATATATATATATATATATAATCATCAGCCGTTTGAGTATCCACTGCAGGACCGACCTATCCCGACCGAAGTCGGGATAATACAGCCAATGTATCTCTACCAAGTGGCTTAGGCTGTCTGGTAGAGATTGTATGTAGGGTGAGAAGTGCTTGTAAGTGTAATTGTAGTGTTGGAGTAGCTTTGGATATGTGTGTAGTCTGTGAACCAAGTGTAATCAGCCCGCACAAGCCGACTCGGTGCAAGTATACTTTATAGTATGTGACACTGGTTCAACCACAGCACCCCTTGTGTCCGTCAATGCAGTACGTAGCCGGGCGAACACTCCCAGAGTTTATTACCCTGGCGGGACGTGAACCATGGCTCACCCGTGTACGAAACGCACACTCTACCACTGTACCACAGAGGCTCTCTCTCTCTCTCTCTCTCTCTCTCTCTCTCTCTCTCTATACATATATATATATATATATATATATATATATATATATATATATATATATATATATATATATATATATATATATATACCTGTACTTTCATAATGTAATATATCATCATCATCTACACTCATTCTCGCCCAGGATAGGGTGAGGTTGGATCCAGATAGTCAGAAAAAAAAAAAATGTTAGGATAAACTAGTCAAAGTCTGCCCAGTTGAATGGGTTACACTCCCATTCGCTCAAGATTCAAACTCCAGGATTCCTGACTAATCCTCAAGTGCATTCATAACCATATTCACTTCATATCATCTATCAGCCAGAGTCAATCCATTGATTACAACTTTTCAAGAAAAGTCCAGGGTTTCAAACTCTTGCCGTACACATTTCCACACAAAATTCTTCCACCTTGTTCAACCCACTGTCAGTTCCCAAGCCTCATCTTTATCCATAGGCTACTTTGCTTTCGAAAACACCAGTTTATCACATCTGTTCAATTCTTATTGATCTAAGACGCCTAACTCCACCTTGAAACTCGCTCAGATATACCATTTCAAGACTGTTCACACCCATTCTTTCTGTATGAGCATACTATTCTATCCTAGCACACTTTCTTCGACTCTGGTGTCCACAGACTTCTTTATTCCACATCATTCACGAATCAAATATTGTTTTGTCCTGTTCACTCTCTGCACTCCACATATATTCCTCAACAGCCTATTTCTACTACTCATGTGCTTGAATTTTCATTTCATACTACACCATCCTTTCACACCCGTCTGTTAAAGCAGGCAGCTAACTTATTTATGCAAGCCTCATGCAGCCGCCATAATCAAACCTTTGATTCTTGAGCAGGCCTTCATAGCACCAGCAACTTTCCTTCCCTGTCCCATTATACTTTCCAAATCTTTTGCATTTTTTCCCAATCTTCTTACTTATTGCACCCAGGTACTTTGTGTCTCACCAATTCAAATCTGTTTCGATTCACCTTAACGTTACACTGGGATTCATCTCCCCTCTCAACAACCACCACTTTAGTCTTAATTAAATTATTTTCAGGTCACGAAATTCAGAGACAGACACAAAACACTGTACTACTCTACCAAGTTCTTGTCCACTCTTTACAAGCAGCGCTGCATCATCTGCATCCATCAGATTGAGATACTCGACTCTTCATCATTTATTAACAAAGGAATTAACATTAGTGCTCAGTTATTGAAAAGCTTCTGATTCTCAGACGACTTAGTTATTTTCAGTGATTAAGCGAGGGACTACAAATAACAACCATCACTTAAGTCATATCTACATTATTTTCGGGTCATGGAATTCACAGACAGGCACAAAACACTGTTAGTCTACCAAGCTCTTGTCCACTCTTAGCAAGCAGCGCTGCATCATCTTTTTTTTTTTTTTTTTTTTTTTTTATGCGAGGAAGAAGGAACCAAAGGCCATGAGCCCGCAGTAACAGTTCCCTCCAAGAGAAAAACAAAATACAATAGAGAGCCAAATTCAAGATCCGATCATTTTGAGATGCCTGGACACACTACGTTTGAAAGACTGGAGATCATAGGCAGAAGGAAATACAGACAGAGGGAGACAGTTCCAGAGCTGACCTGTTGCATAAATGAAAGACTGGGAGTAACGGTTAACTCTTGCATTAGAGAGTTGGACAGAAAAGGGATGAGAGTTTGCTGCCAGACGGGTGCTACGCGCCCGTCGTAGAGGTGGAGGAATGCAAGCAGACAGTTCAGAGGAGCAGTGACCATTAAAGTAGCGATAGAAAAGAGATAAAGATGCAACAGTGCGGCGAAGAGACATAGGTTGAAGGGAGTCAGTAAGAGGAGGAGAGTTAATGAGACGAAAAGCCTTTGACTCCACCCTATTGAGAAGAGCCGTATGTGGGGAGGCTCCCCACACATGAGAGTTGTACTCCTCACAGGGGCGGATAAAACCCCTGTATAGAGTCAACAATTGTGCAGGGGTAAAGAAAGAGCGGAGTCGGCTTAGCTCACCCAATCTCTTGGAAGCAGATTTTACAAGAGATGTAATATGATCTTTCCAAGATAAGTCCCGAGTAAATGAAACCCCAAGCATGTTCAAGGATGATGCAGGATTAATCTGAATATTATTAAACATTAGTGGGTATACCTGTGGAAGATTTTGTCGGGTTGATAGGTGTAAGAACTGAGTCTTAGATGCATTGAAGACAACCATATTATTTTTACCCCAGTCAGAGATATGAGCCAAGTCAGACATTAGGTGTGCCATAGCCTCATCCCTTGTTTCTTGAAGTAACTGTTGAGATGGGCGTTGCGGGAACCGAATGGAAAGGTGAAGGGTGGAGTCATCAGTGTATGAGTGGATAGGGTTAGATGTACAGCTTAGAAGATCATTGATGAATAAAAGGAAGAGAGTTGGTGATAGGACAGAGCCCTGAGGAACACCACTGTTGATAGATCTAGGAGAAGAACGATGGCCGTCTACGACAGCGGCTATAGAACGACCAGAAAGGATGCTAGCGATGAAGGCACAGATAGAAGGATAGAAACCGTAGGAGGGCAGTTTGGAAATTAAAGATTTATGCCAGACTCGATCGAAAGCCTTTGAGATGTCAAGTGCAATGGCAAAGCTTTCGCCAAAGTCCCGAAAGGAGGATGACCAGGAGTCTGAAAGGTAGGTGAGAAGATCGCCAGTGGAGCGTCCTTGACGGAACCCATACTGACGATCGGAAAGAAGGTTGTGATAGGAAAGATGCCTTAAAATTTTTCTATTAAGAATTGACTCGAAAACTTTTGAAATACAGGACGTTAAAGCAATTGGACGATAGTTGGAGGGTTGGGAGTGGTCACCCTTCTTTGGGACTGGCTGAATGAGAGCAAACTTCCAGCAATAAGGAAAGGTACAAGTTGACAGACAAAGGCGAAATAGTTTGCCTAGGCAGGGTGTAAGCACAGAAGCACAGTTTTTGAGAACAACAGGAGGGACCCCATCAGGCCCATATGCCTTGTTAGTACTGAGGCCAGTAATGGCAGAAAATACATCAACTGAAGAAATTTTAATGTCAGCCATGAGGAAGTCAGAGGGGGGGAAGTGATGGAGGAACAGCACCGGAATCGTCTAAGGTGGAATTGGAGGAGAAAGTCTGTGTGAAGAGATCTGCTTTATCAGTAGAAGAAATAGCTACAGAACCATCAGAGTAGAAAAGAGGAGGGAAGGATGATGAGGTAAAGTTGTTAGAAAGATTTTTGGCAAGGTGCCAGAAGGAGCGGGAAGAATTCGAGTTGGAGAGTTGAGAGCATTTAGTATGGATGAAATTATTTTTAGTAGAGCGAAGAACAGACTTAGCACGATTCCGGGCAGAAACGTAAAGATTATGTGATTCAGGGGTGGGTTGGCTCCGGTACCTTTTGTAGGCCTTCTCCTTGTTGCGGACAGCATTAGAACAAGCGTGATTAAACCAAGGCTTTCTTGCGTTAGTCAAAGGATATGAGAAAGGAATGTATGCTTCCATGCCCGAGAGAATAACCTCCGTAATGCGCAAGGCACACTCAGATGGCTCACGGCCATGGAAGCAATAATCATTCCAGGGAAAATCAAAGAAGTACTGCCTGAGGGCCTCCCAGTCCGCGGCTCCAAAATGCCAGAGACGACGTTTCCCTGGAGGGTCCGCAGGCCGTACTGGAGCGATAGGACAGGTTAAGGTAATAAGGTTGTGATCGGAGGAGCCCAACGGAGAGAAAAGATTAACAGAGTAAGCAGAAGGATTAGTTGTGAGGAAGAGGTCAAGTATGTTGGAGCTCTCTCCAAGGCGGTCAGGGATATGGGTAGGGTGCTGTACAAGCTGCTCTAGGTCATTAAGGATAGAAAAGATGTAGGCTTGTTCACCAGGTGGATCCGTGAAAGGAGAGGAGAGCCAAAGGTGGTGGTGAACATTGAAATCTCCAAGAATGGAGATTTCAGAGAAAGGAGAAATGGACAGAATGTGTTCCATCGTAGAAGTAAGATAGTCGAAGAATTTTTGATAGTCAGTAGAATTAGGGGATAAGTAAACAGCACAGATATATTTAGTCAGAGAATGACAGGAAAGCCGAAGCCAGAGAGTGGAGAATTCAGAAGAATCAAGTTCAGGAACACGAGAGCAAGATAAGTCGTTGCGTATGTATACACAACAGCCACCTTTGGCTTTGAAATGAGTATAGAGAAAGTAGGAGGATACAGAAAAGGGTTTGCTGTCAGTTGCCTCAGACAGCTGAGTCTCCGTTAGAAAAAGAAGGTAAGGTTTAGAGGAGGAGAGGTGGTGCTCAACAGAGCGAAAGTTAGATGAAAGACCGCGAATGTTGCAGAAATGAAGAAGAAGAGAGTCAGACAGTGGTTCCAGGCACCTCGAGTCGTCACCGGGAGAGGGGCAGATGGCGGGGGCATTTATGTTCCCCCCCCATGGGGGGGGGGCCCATAAATTACCATTGGTGCTCAGTTATTGAAAAGCTTTTGATTCGCAGACGACTTAGTTATATTCAGTGGTGAAGGGAGGAACTACAAATACGATACCTGATGTAAACAGGGGAATTCTATAGCGGGATTTAAATAATTACGAAGAAAAGAACTGTGTCCATATTTGTAAAAAAAAAAAGGCTATGAAGAAATACAATGTATTGAACAATACATATACCCAAGTCAGGCAGGACAAACAGAATGATTGCATGACACTGATATCGAGTGCAGAAATGGCTGGGATGGAAAGGTTATTGGTAAACTAAGTGACGACTTGATCGATAAGCAACTATCTTTGTGCAAAAATCAGTGTGCCTTTCCTTTTATATCATATGGATCCGGAACGTGGACTCAGACTAAATAACTGAGATGCAAACTTTTTATTTTTTTTTTGTGTCCGACTCTGGGCATAGGCTTCACAACCTGCTCCCAAGGCCCAGTAGTCCTCCTACATTCCATACACCCCTACGTGCTAGGAGCGTGCAGTGAGGGCAAAAGAATAACATAAAATTACTACAATCAAAAGGCAAATATTGATATTGCAAGGTACATCCTGCCGTGATATGTTTCACACACACACACATCATATATATATATATATATATATATATATATATATATATATATATATATATATATATATGGGGTGAGTCAAAAGTAGCGCCCGATTTCTGTTTTTACGGCTGTCAGTTGATTGTTTGTTTGCCATTTGTACTGCAGTGTACAAGGAGGTAGTAATCAATGTATTTCATGTCTATCTAACCAAAACAAAAACAAAGAGAATTAACTAAGAAAATTAATAAAATGCAAGACAAACATGATCTCCCAGAATCTGGGTGCTATTTTGACTTACCCTGCATATATGTATATATATATATATATACATATATATATATATATATATATATATATATATATATATATATATATATATATATATATATATATATATATATATATATCATCATCATCATCATCATCATCATCCAAACCGACGTTGCCCCATAGGGAGCGTAGGAGCCCGGGGCTAGGCAAGTTGGTCCTGACATTTAAGATGAGAGTGATCATCCTCACTCATCGCTGAGTAGCATTACGTGAGCAATAAACCCCAACCATCCCTTCGACATAAACCTTAACCGGCTCAATCCAACTGGAGCACCATGATTACCCACTAAACCACCAGGTGCCAAAATTTGGTTATATGGTTACCATCCAGCATAGTAAATGGTTTCCTGGTGTACAGGAAACCACCTGGCTTGTCACTCAGTGTAGAGTCACTCACAGGCAGAAGGAAGAGGAAAGAATGAAGGAGGGAAAGATATAAGAGGGAGTGTAAAGTCACCCGTAGTTTGAAAGATATTTCCTATACTATTATGTTACTGGCAAACTGGGAAACCTGTCATTGTATGGAATGCCTAGGTCTTCTACAGAATGCTCAGATCTTTAAGACAAACTGTAAAATAAAATCATCTCTACATATTTCCTAGTATTCAGTAGATTATCAATTTTGTTTTAGGCAACGTGTGAAACGACCAAAGGGGATATTACAATGGTGAAAGCCTTACGTAGGGCAAATATTAACAACGGCTTAAATGAGTGCAAACAGACTGTAACTAAAAAAAAAAAAATCTGAAACGTGAAAGATCCAGCTTTAGTATTCATACAGATAGGAAGTGCCTAGGAAGAATGAGGTAGATAGGGTAGAGAGGTGTATGATTGATAAGGTGTCTGATGTCTCTGCCTTTGATTCACTCGTAACAGAATCACCACATTTTTTCCAGATCAAAGAGATGGAGGGATGGAGTGGAGAGGTATATGAGAGAGAGGGGTGTGAGTTGGGAGCAAGGCACTGAAATGGCGGGGGACAGGGCGACATGGAGGCGATTTGTTTGTGGCCACGCCGTACGGGATTAAGGCATCTGGCAATAGATACATAGAGAGAACGTTCCCACGTTTTTTTTTTTTTTCATCCTGCATGGTGTTTTTTTTTTTTCTTTCTTTCTGACAGTTTCGTCTATTGGGCTTGGCAGGCAAGGGAAAAACTTTTCCAATATTAAATTGCCTCTGTTCTAGCTAAATTATTCAGGCTATCCATACGTACTACTTCATTTCCTAATTCAGAGAAATAAGCCAATATCCATCCAATTCCAAAGAAAGGACGTACTTCTGACTCCTCTGATTACAGACCAATAGCTGTCTCATATTCTCTTGGTAAAGTATTTGATATTTTGATTAATAAGCACATAGTTAAACATCTTGAATCTGACAACATAATTAACGATAGACAATATGGTTTTCGCTACGAAAGATCCACCATTGGCATACTCAGTCTCCTGACTCATACCATCTATCAATCAATCGACCTACATGGAGAAACTCATGTAGTAACCCTTGATATTTCTAAAGCTTTCAACAGAGTATGGCATCATTCCCTGCTGTCTAAACTCCCTTGCTATGGACTAACGTTTTTTTTTCCTCTGCTTTCCTCGTATATCAGTGACAGAAACATAAGAGTAAAAGCAGATGATGTATATTCCAATTTCCACTCAACTAATGCTGGCGTGCCACAGGGATCAGTTCTGGCGCCAACCCTGTTCCTGTATCATATTAATGATCTCTTATCTGTCACCCACAATCCCATCCATTCAAATGCAGATGACTCAATCCTTCACAATTCATTCACACTCAAACACTCATTTACAGAGTCTAATATCTCTAACTCTCAACTCAGTACAGCCATTTCCATAAATCAAGACTTATATATGATCAGTAAATGGGGACAAAACAACCTCGTCTAATTTAATGCTAGTAAAACCAAATATATACAATTTACTAATTGAAATTCTCGGTGTCTCCCTTAACAATGCCCTCAGTTGGACCTCTCATGTTAGAGCACTTGCTAAAACCGCCTCTAAGAAACTTGGACTGTTGTACAGAGTCCGTAACTTCTTCACTGACGCAATTAGTTATAGTTTATAAGAGTCATGTGCACTCTCAGTCTGAACATTGCTCACCCTTGTGGAATGGATGTGGTGAGGTTGCATTAAAACAACTAGACAAAATTCGGAACAAAGCTGTTGGAATTATTAATAACCCTGCTGTTATAAATAAATTACCTCCCCTACAAGTAAGAAGGAATTTTGCCTCCCTTGCATTATTTTACTGATTATTTTATTGCAAATTCTTAGACGAAGTTGCGTCCATTGCGCCACCTCTTCATGCCTTCCCTGGTAGTGCTCATGACTGGAATGTCACTCAGTCATGTTGCAGAACTTCTGCCTATCAGAATTCTTTTATTCCCAGAACTGCATCTCTCTGGATCTCGCTTCCCCAGAGCTGTTTTCCCCCAAACTTCAACCTACAGCTGTTGAAGTCCAAATGTTACAGATATTTTATTAATGGAGGCCGCCAGTATTCTGGTGTACCGAATTTTTTTATTCATTTGTTTTTCCTTCTTCTGTTCTGTTATTTAAAAAAAAGTCATAAACCAACAGCTTTTTCACACTTTTATGAGAGCTGCCAATCATGGCCAAACAGCTTTAATGCAGATATTTTCTTTTCTAATTTTCTTCTCTGTTGAAGGAGACGTATTAAATTATGTTCTTGAGGTAGTAAATTATTTCTTCAGTATTTATGATGTGGCGTGATACCTATAAAACAGAACGAAATGTGCATTGTTAGCATGCTTACAGGATGCTGAGAAGAAAAATCTCATGCTATTACCTTTTCAGGCACTGTACTTAGTTCAATTACGCATACACTGTGTTGAGGAATGTGTAATATGAAGAAGATAATTCCAAGTTCGCAAGTTACTGAACATGTATTTGTACCACATACAGTATATCTGGTTGATCTTCCTCTGTGATGGATAACCCCCACAGAATCCTAGCTATTTATTGGGCAAGTTGAAATTCTACAGACAGCCGCGGAGAGGAGTCAGGTGGCATTATCAGATATAAAGCTTTGCTTACAGTCAAAATTTAGAATGTAAAATAACTACTGGTATAATAATAAAGTTGCTTGCAACAAGATATTTATTACTCTCTTCCTTCAACAAGTCCATGACCATTAACAGAACATTATAATATACATAGAATTAGGTGACTTAGTAACCTAACAGAGATGTAACGAGAAGCAAGAAATTCTTTATGGAAATTAAAGTTGATTCTGCTCTCTCTCTCTCTCTCTCTCTCTCTCTCTCTCTCTCTCTTTACACACACACACACACACACACACACGTGTTTAAACAAGACTTGTAAAAACAGGAAATAGAACCAAGACGAAAGAATACGCTGAGTCATCTCTGAGGTTTGTTTAGACTACAACAACACGGAGATTGTAAGTACATGCTCTGCACTTTAAGTATTGGAAAATGGATACATACTTCAGTAAAACAAATTTGGAAAAGAAAAGGGATAAAGGTAAAAAGCAAAATGATGATTTCTACCAAGAACTGGTTGAAGTAGAGACCCACAATAGACTGGTTGAACGTGTAAACAAACTAGAAATGGCTTTCAAAAATGAAATTGATGAAATAAAGAAGCAGATGCACTTGCAAAAGGAAGAAATAGAAAAACAAGGAAGGGAGGCCAATAAGAAAGACACAACCATCAGTGAACTAACAGTGGAATTGAGTACACTTAGGAAGAAAATGAGTGAAATTGCAAGTACAGTAGTCAATCACGAGAGTGTTATGGAAGAGTTCAAAAATGACACAGACAATTAGGCAAGTTAGCAGTCTTATTGACCAGAGCAGTGATATTGAGAAGATAACACAAGTGAATGAAGCTGTGCAAAGCTACAAAAATGATGTAGAAAGCACGTATGCTGAAATGGTGAAAGTAAAGAAAGACTTAGAAACAAGGGTGGAGGAAAAAAGCATTAAAAAGGAGGTGAAAAGAATAATCCAAAACAATCCATAGTTAGTCAGAGATTCAGTAGAGATAAACAAATCAATAGTAATCACTGGAATAGAAGAGGAAGAAGTTAAAAACAAGATCACAAGAGACAAAAAGGAGATGGCAAATGTAATGAGCTTACTGAAAGAAGTATCAGAGGAAATCTGTAGTAGAGACATAGAGGAACACAAAAGGTTAGGGAAATATGAGAAAAGCAAGACAAGACCTCTAAAAGTGACTTTCAAGAGTGTAAACACTGTAGAAGAGATACTAAAAAATGTAAAGAATCTTAAGGAAAAAGAGGAGTTCAAAAATGTATGGGTAAAAAGATGCCTAACACAAGAGGAACTGGAATTACTGAAAGAGAAAAGGAAGGAAGCAAAAACAAAAAATGAGGGAAGATCAGAAGAGGAGAAGAAGAAATTTTTTTTACAAAGTAATAGGATTGCAGGTACGAAAGTGGTACACAAACAGGATGGAAGAAAAAGGAGGAAGGTAGTAGAACCATGTCATGACAAGTATATAAACAAGATGATAAAGTTGATGTACTCAAATGTGGATGGAATGGTATCTAAATTACTAGAGATAAATGATTATGTCAGAGAAAATGAACCACAAATAATATGCCTAACTGAAACAAAATTAATACCAAGGATATCAAATGACATACTAAACTTAGAGGAATACAGTATATGGAGAAGAGACAGATATTTAAAAAAAGGAGGAGGAATTATAATATTAACTAAGAAAAATCTAAAAGTCAATGAAATAAAACTAGATATACCATCACAAGTAGAACTGATTGCAGTAGAGATCGACACATCTGAAGGTAAAGTAATTGTAGCCAATTTGTACATGCCACCCAGGTCAAACACATGGGAAAGAGACGAATATGAGGACCTGGCAGAGAGTACAATTCAGAGTGTAAGATCATTGCTACATAAAATGGAAGAGAAATCGGAAAGAATTATACTAAATGGGGACTTCAATACAAATATAAATTGGAATACTCTAGATATAAATAGCCAAGAAAGCTGTTGGGACCAAAAGCTCCTGGATCTCGTACAAGAGTTTTTCCTAACGCAGCATGTGAGGGAAACCACCAGAAAAAGAGGACTTGATGTACCTTCAGTGCTAGATCTAATATTTACTAGGCAAGAAATTGATATTGACAGTTTAATATATCACCCTCCACTCGGCAAAAGCGATCATGCAGTACTAAATTATAACTTCAGAATAGCATATGACATAGTAAACAGCAATGATAGTTACAAAAAGAGCCTAAACTATAAAAAGGGAAATTATCAAGACCTAAAGAAGTATTTCTTAGAAGCTGATTGGGAAAATGAGCTTAGAGGACAAGATTTAAATGTTGTATATAAAAATTTTTGTGAATTTTATGAAATAGGAGTCCAGAAGTACATCCCACAGCACAAAGAAGCAGATAAGAAAATACAGAAATGGTTCAATACAGAATGTAAAAAATCAAAAGAAAGAAGAGATTTGTTGTGGAATAGATACAGAAGACACAATAGTGAAAGGGCGTATAATAATTACAAACAGGCAATAAACGACTATACAAGAATAAGGAGGGAAGCCCAAAAACAGTTTGAGGAGGACATAAATAAAAGTAGTGATCAACCAAAGCTGTTTTACAGCTATATCAGAAGCAAAACCAAAGTAAAAGATATAACACTATCCATTACGGACGAGGGAATCACTTATACACAAGAGAAAGATATTTGTGAAGCACTAAATAAGAATTTCCAATTAGTTTTTACAGAAGAAAAACATTTTGAGGGAACACGCATGTCCACACATACTACCAGATATACAAATAACAGAAAAAGTAATACAGGAAGAGTTAAGTAGATTAGACAGAGGAAAAGCAAGTGGTCCTGATGAAAATTCATGTTGGGTATTACGAGAATGTGCAAAGGAGTTATGTAAACCATTATTTTTAATTTTCAAGAAATCCTTGAGTCAAGGTAAACTACCTGATATTTGGAAAAAAGCAAATATTGTCCCCTTATTCAAGAAAGGAAATAGACAAAATCCACTCAACTACCGACCAGTATCACTGACCAGTGTTGTAAGCAAGGTATTAGAAAAACTTATAAGAAAAGCTTGGGTAAATCATCTAGAACACAGTATGATAACAGAAAGACAGTTTGGTTTCAGAAAAGGAAAATCATGTGTTACTAATCTGTTGAGCTACTATGACAGAGTAACAAACACAATACAAGAAAGGGAAGGATGGGTGGACAGTATCTATTTAGATTTCAAGAAAGCTTTTGACACAGTACCACACTAAAGACTTTTATGGAAACTGTAACATCAAGGAGGAATTCGAGGCAAACAGTTTTGTTGGATGCAAGACTTTCTCATAAAAAGAGAAATGAGTACCACAGGGTTCAGTGCTGGCACCAATCATGTTTTTAGTGTATATAAATGATATAAACAGTAACACTGGAAATGAGAGCTATCTGAATATTTTTGCAAATGATGCAAAAATACAAAGGAGAATTACTAACACAGACTCTTGTAAAGAGCTACAAGAAGAATTAAATAAACTTCATGAATGGAGTAGTACATGGCAAATGGAATTCAATGTGGACAAGTGTCATGTAATCAAGTTTGGTAAAAGTGGAAAAAGACCTGATTGGGATTATAAGTTAGGAAATAAAACCCTATACACATCAGAAAGAGAGAAAGACCTAGGTGTGATTATCAATAACAGACTATCTCCGGCTGACCACATCAGCGAGAAGGTACGGAACATGTATACACTGCTTGCAAATATGAGAATAGGATTCACATTACATAAATGAAGACATGCTAAGAAGGATAATAACATCATTCATTAGACCAACCCTGGAATATGCATCAGTAGTCTGGAGTCCTCATCTCAAAAAGCACATTGACAAGATTGAAAAAGTTCAAAGGGCCGCTACAAGATGGATACCAAGCTTAAGGGACCTAAGCTACGAAGAAAGACTAAATAAACTGAATATACCAACACTACAGGAGAGAAGGAAAAGAGGTGACATGATAATGTTATATAAATGCTTATCAGGAAAGGAGAAAATAGACATAAATGATTACCTAACATATGGAGAAGCATCAGCAAGAGGACACTGCAAAAAATTGCATAAGAAGAGAGGTGATAAAGATGTAAGGAAATTCAGTTTCCCAAACAGAGCAATTGATCAATGGAATGCACTACCGAATGAAATAGTGTGTGCCAAAACAATTCACAAATTTAAGGATATGTACGATAAATATGGTTTAAGACACGGGACAGTACGAGCTTGACTCATTCCTGTAAAGATACAATTAGGCAAGAACAATTAGGTAAGAACGTAGAGGGATTGAACGAAGACGGACGTGCGACATCGGCGCTCCGTACCGACCCAACACGGCCAGTGGCATTACCTAAATTAGTATCTTTGTATGAGTCAAGCTCTGCACTAGGTTAGACTAAATGATTTTTTATTATTAAAAGGAACAAAATAATAAGTTTAAACAAGACTTGTTCAAACAGGAAAGAGAAACAAGATGAACAAGAATATGCTGAGTCATCTGAGGTTTGTTTAGACTACAACAACACGGGGATTGTAAGTACATACTTTGAACTTTTAGTATTGCAGAATGGATACATACTTTAGTAAAGCAAATTTGGACAAGAAAAGGGATAAAGAGAAAAAGCAAAATAATGATTTATACCAAGATCAGGTTGAAGTGGAGACTCACAATAGACTGGTTGAACGTGTAAACAAACTAGAAATGGCTTTCAAAAATGAAATTGATGAAATAAAGAAGCAGATGCACCTGCAAAAAGGAAGAAATAGAAAAACTAGGAAGGGAGGCCAACAAGTAAGACACAACCATCAGTGAACTAACAGTGGAATTGAGTACACTTAGGAAGAAAATGAGTGAAATAGCAAGTACAGTAGTCAGTCACGAGTGTATTATGGAAGAGTTCAAAAATGACACAGAGACAATTAGGCAAGTAAGCAGTCTTATTGACCAGAGCAGTGACATTGAGGAGAAGATAACACAGGTGAATGAAGCTGTGCAAAGCTACAAGAATGATGTGGAAACCACTTATGCTGAAATGGTGAAAGTAAAGAAAGACTTAGAAACAAGGGTGGAGGAAAAAATCATTAAAAAGGAAGTGAAAAAAATAAAACAATCCAAAGTTAGTCAGAGATTCAGTAGATATAAACAAATCTATAGTAATCACTTGGAATAGAAGAGGAAGAATTAAAAAACAAGATCACAAGAGACAAAAAGGAGATGGCAAATGTAATGAGTTTACTGAAGGAAGTATCAGAGGAAATCTGTAGTAAAGACATAGAGGAACACAAAAGGTTAGGGAAATATGAGAAAAGCAAGACAAGACCTCTAAAGGTGACTTTCAAGAGTGTAAACACTGTGGAAGAGATACTAAAAAATGCAAAGAATCTTATGGAAAAAGAGGAGTTCAAAAATGTATGGATAAAAAGATGCCTAACACAAGAGGAACTGGAATTACTGAAAGAGAAAAAGGAGGAAGCAAAAACAAAAAATGAGGGAAGATCACAAGAGAAGAATTTTTTTTTTTTTACAAAGTAATAGGATTGCAGATACGAAAGTGGTACACAAACAGGATGGAAGAAAAAGGAGGAAGGTAGTAGGACCATGTCATGACAAGTATATAAACAAGATGATAAAGTTGATGTACTCAAATGTGGATGGAATGGTATCTAAATTCCTAGAGATGAATGATTATGTCAGAGATAATGAACCACAAATAATACGCCTAACTGAAACAAAATTAACACCAAGGATATCCAATGACTTACTAAACTTAGAGGAATACAATACATGGAGAAGAGACAGAAATTTAAAAAAAGGAGGAGGAATTATAATATTAACTAAGAAAAATCTAAAAGTCAATGAAATAAAACTAGATATACCATCACAAGTAGAACTGATTGCAGTAGAGATCGACACATCTGAAGGTAAAATAATTGTAGCCAATTTGTACATGCCACCCAGATCAAACACATGGGAAAGAGACGAATATGAGGACCTGGCAGAGAGTACAATTCAGGGTATAAGATCATTACTACATAAAATGGAAGAGAAATCGGAAAGAATTATACTAACTGGGGACTTCAATACAAATATAAATTGGAATACTCTAGATATAATTAGCCAAGAAAGCTGTTGGGACCAAAAGCTCCTGGATCTCGTACAAGGAGCGTTGTGGTGTGGATGTGGATGTGATAGGAAGCGTTATGAGGAACACACTGAAGTAGTTTGGCCATGGGGAGAGGATGGAGGGTGAAAGACTGACGAAGAGAGTGTATGTGAGTGAGGGGGAGGGGGGAAGAGGAAGGGGGAGGCTGAGGATGAGATGGAGGGATGGGGTGGAGAGGTATATGAGAGAGGGGGGTGTGAGTTGGGAGCAGGGCAGTGAAATGGCGGGGGACAGCATAATATATGCGTGCGGAAAGTGATGTAAAGCACGATGATTTTATTGTTTTTTTTTATATAAAGGTAAAAAGAGAGATGTTGCTGAGTAGTTTTTATAACTAGAGAATGTCATTTTTTTTCGAGTAATCGATTGTAGGTGGAAAGACATCACACTGAGTCTATCATGAGTCTGTAATAATAAAAATCTTAAATTGCGTACGCCGTCATCCCCCCCTCCCCCTTTGCATCACGCAGTTTTGGCGTGTCTCACTCGCTCACTGCCCGTGATAGGTGGCAGATGGTCGGTACTGTCGTCATCCTTCCCCCCCCCCTCTCCAAGGAATTCTGTAAGTAATTTGATATTACGTCTGATATGATGAAGCGCAAACAGTGATACTCCACGAGTGATAATAGTGACGAAATAGAGAAATAGACTCGAGGTAGAATCGAAGTGTTGTCGTTCCTCAGGAAGTGTAACGGTGACGCCATTAGCCTTTGGAGAAACGAGTTCTGTGTTCCCGCTCACCTCCCCTACATTCTTGAGCTGAATAGTGAGGTATTTCCCATATTTTTGTGTACTGTACTGTATAGTATTATTATTTAGTAACTGGAATACGGGAATACTAGCTACAGAGTTCTGTCAGAGTCTCAGATAAATGTGTGGTTTTTGTGGGCCAAATATCAGGTGCCTCGGAACTGTGAATTATTTATTGTGTTGGAATGACTTTGCAATTCAGTACTTATTAGGGCTATGATGTGAGTTAATGTTCACGTAGTTACTTTGTGAGGCACAATGATGCTGATGCAGTGATGATTTTCATGGTTAGAGTTAGTTATTCATGCTTACTGTATTTGTTATAGTACTTTTTCTTCTATGTTTTCCCTACAATAAGTATTACTTTGAGCAGACCTATGTGTCTGTAGTGCCATGTGTTATTCTGCTATTACTTGAGATGCCGAGTGTTGTAACGCATGTTTCTTTATTATGAGACCTTCTTGATTATGTGAAGGGATTACTTGCATTGGGAAGAATAGTTATTCATTATACATATTAACTTCTAGTGGATCCAAGTGTGGAGGTCTAAGTATCAGTGAGTGAGTCCAAGTCCAGGCGTGGAGGTCGAAGTCCCGGTGCGTGAGTCAAGGTCCCAGTGTGGAAGTTAAGGTCAGGAGTGGCAGAGGACTGGACCACTGAAATTTGTGCTCAGAGGGACGATTATGAAGAAACACATTGGACCGGGATAGAGGAGCTAAGTTTTGTGGATTTGATATTAGGGACCATATAGAGATATATTTTTTGAACAATGTGCCAACTGATTCAGGTTTAATTGTAAAGCAAGTAGCTGGGGAAGATTTCTACATTTTGTTCTTGTTAATACACATTTCCTCCCACTCGAACTTTATTGTTTATATAACCCTTGAGAACTGGTGGTATAGAGCTTACCTAGTAGTTTATTAATGTGCAGCTTAGAAGCATTTTGGGAAACTGCGAAGGTTGGGCTTGGGTTGGCCTAGTTGGAGACTGGCCCCGTTATTTTGGCATGCTACCACTCTTAACTTGGCCACTTGAAATGTAATAAATGCAACCGAAGAGGCCGCTAATGGGAGAGAGTCTTCATCAATCTGAGTTCCCGACCGTTCCAGCATACATTGGTCATCAATAATGACTTGTTTTCTGCCCCTTTTGACCATGAAAAAGTCTGGATCGCAGAGGTGACAGTACAAGTTGTGGCACAGCTTTGGGATGACCTATTAATGTGAGGGTAATTAAACCGGTAAGCAATAATTGATAAATCGTTTAGAAGATTGTCATTAAGTAAAATTAAGGTAATAGCTCATCCCCCAGTTCTCAAAGGTATATGTACTTGGGATTATATGTAGAATTATAAGGTATGTGTATTTTTAGCGTGTACTATTTTGGTGTTGCAGTTGAGCATTTACCTCCTGGGGTTGCTCAAGTTGCAGCTGGGGCATTTTAGTAGTTGAGCATTCACCTCCTGGGGTTGCTCACGTTTGTATAATTCACGATGGAGTCCCTTGTTGAAAAATTGGTTGACATTGAGACTGAGATGCCTGAGGAAGTAAGGGTGAAACAGGAACCATCCGCAATTGATGAGTGTTTTGAGCGTATTAGAGCTTTGGAGGTGATGTTGGGCCCACCCAGACTCACCCCGAACAAGGTTGGAGGTCCATTACAGTATACCCCTGTAAAGTCTGGAAATCCATTTAGGCAGTCAACTCCACAGTGGTCAAATTTGCCTGTAGGAGGTATGCAGAGCTATCAGGGAAATTCGGTAGTTCTAGAGTGCAAGGACGTTGATGTTCTAAGGATGAGCGAACTGTATGGTCTACATACTAGGACCCTGGTGGATCACTTTTTAATGCAGGTGGAGTCAGTGACTGCTAACTTAGAACAGCGGAAGGCGGTAGCGCTCACACATATGGATACAGAGTTGCGTACATATGTTCTGGGAGAGTTAAGCTTATGTGAGGCAGGTGGTACTTATGGGGATATTAAGACATTGTTGCAGCGTGAGTTCAGAGGTCCTGAAGGGATCGCTGATGCATTCCGTGAGCTTGCCCAAATGGAGTATAACTTTGAGGATCCGCCTAAGAGATTTGTTAGACAGTTCAAAAGTAACGTTAGAGAAACTTGTAGAGAACATCCCCATATTAACCCTCCCAATGTGGAGCAGTTGTGGAAGAAAGCTGTGTTAAGTAATGTACCACAGGAAGTAAGGGAACGATTAGAGTTGTTTAAAGATCTGGGAATGGAGGAGACCTTTATTTCAGAATTAGAGAGAGAAAGGGGTTATAGACAGTGGGATTGAGTGACAAAAGTTGTGAATGAACAAGGGTCTGATGTTAATTATGTTCCAACCCCTACTAGAATCACACCTCCAGTTGTTAGCAACAATGCTCGTCCAGTGATTCGAGTACCCGTACGTGAGGTATCCTTCACACCAAGACCTATGATGTAGCCTTGTGGGTGGTGTTCAGATGGCAGTAAACATGACTGGGCGAGTTGCCCAAGGAAACCAGAGCGAGGAAGTTGTTTTGATTGTTAGAAAGCTAACTCTAGAAGGGGACATAAGGGATGCCCTGGTAGACCTAACTGGAGTAGAAAACCGGTGAGAAGCATGCCAAGTACACCTCCCACAACATCTAATCCCCTTCCACAGCAGGATTCTCAATTGCATTCAGACTCCCAACAGTCTAGGGAATGACTAGAGGCCCTTGAGGTAATGCAGGCTACCAGTCATGTCTTGTGTAGTGTACAGGATGTAGAACAGAATGAAGGCTGTCAGAACCTTTCAGATACTGAGGTGGAGGAAGTCCGAAAAGTTCGAGGTGAAGTAGACACTCTAGTGATACAGCTTGATTTTGGGCCAGTATCAGGTTTCAGCTTTTGTAGATACTGGTAGTGTAGCAACACTGATGAAAGAAAGCACAGCAAATAGATTAGGATTAAAGATAAGCAAGTGCCGACGTTCATTGCATTCAGTATCCAACAATAAGTTAACTGTTGTTGGCCAGGTTTCGTCGGTAGTGCATATTGACCCTGAGACAAGCATAGTGCAGCGATTTGTAGTGGTCCCAGACTATTATTTGTCAACCGAAGTGCTCATGGGTGCGGACATAATTGGTAGGGCGATTTTCACTTGGGATGGAGAAGGTCAGGTGATGCATTGGGGTGGTCAGCAGTACGTGGTCCGAAATAAGCTTTGCCAGACAGCGAACAGAATAAAGTTCCAGACTAACGATACGAGAAAGGCAGAAGGAGAGCTAGTACAAGTGAAGTGTTGGACCGTGGTACCTGCACAGACATTGATGTCAGTACCCATTGCGTTAAAAGACAGAAAACCCGGAGATGTCTTACATGTTAGTAAATTTCAGAAGGCCGGGGGTAAAGCTTCATTAGCACCCAATTGTTGCATGAGAGTTAGTAAGAATGGGACATGCTATATAATATACCCATTGCCAATGTAACCAAGGGACCAGTGAAGCTAAGCCCAGGGCAAGTGTTGGGGATGAACCATGTTGTTGACGAGTCGAATATTGTTTATCTTAGCCCCAGGGAACAGGACAGAAGTCCATTTGAATTAGTGCAACCAGTAGGCGAGGCAGAAGGTGACCTTGTGGCACCCAGTAGTGCGGGTAGATAATGCACTGTGACCACACATGGATCAGGCACAGGATGGGAATGACCGACGTGCTGCGCTTAATTCAATTCTCAGAGAGCTGAAGTGGACACATTTGTCTCAGTCACAGAGGGACAAATTGAGAGAGTTGATATTGGACAATAATGCATTGTTCATTCTTGGTCCGAAGGAAATTGGCACCCTTAAAGTATCTGAAGCCCACATTGATACTATTGACTCTGAACCCGTGCGTATGCCCTTGTATCGACATCCTGAGCAAGCAAGGAAGATAATTTCCGAGATAATTGAAAAGGATGTGATTGAGGAATCGAACGCTGCATATTTAGCTCCCATAGTCTTAGTCAGCAAGCCGGACGGCAGTAAAGGGATGTGTATAGATTATCGGGCTCTTAATAAGAAGGTCAGGATAGATATCCAACTCCTACCCCGATTAGACGAATTAGTAGAGGAAAGCGCTGGGAAAAAGTTTTACTGCACTCTTGATATGAAAGACACCTACCTCCAACTTCGGTTGGATGAGAGCTCTCGAGACTTGACAACTTTTTCAGATGGAGTTAATTTGTTCAGATACAAGCACTTACCTTTTGGATTGTCTGTGAGTCTAGCTATTTTCACGAGGAAAATGCAGCACGTGTTAGCCTCTTTAGTTAAAGAAGGTTGGTGCCGTAACTACCTAGACAATGTGATTTGGGCAGACTCTTTCGATCAGATGCTAGACCGATTGAAGATTACCTTTGGAAGATTAACCGAGTTTGGATTGAAGCTGAATGTTAGTAAATGCTCATTCATAAAGCGAGAAATTAAGTTCTTAGCACATATAGTGTCGGAGAAAGGAGTATGCCCTGACAGTAAGAATCTCGAAGCCATTGAACAGATGTCATGACCAATGAAGGCCAAGGAAGTGAGACGCTTTGTGGGCATGTGTAACTTCTATCGCAAACACATTCCTGACTTTGCTAACATCGCCAGTCCTCTCACTAATTTGCTTAGGAAGGATGCAAAATTTGAATGGTCAGAGGAGTGTGAGAATGCATTCTTAGTTCTTAAACAAAAGTTAGTGCCAGCTCCAGTACTAGTAAAGGCAGATTTAACTAAACCGTTCGAGTTACACACAGATGCTAGCGACTCGCACATTGGCGCAGCTCTTATGCAGCTGAAGGGCAAGAAAGATCTGAGACCTATTGGATACTTTTCAAAGAAACTTACCCCAACAGAGAAAAGATACTCAGTAACAGACAAGGAAGCTATGGCAGTAGTGAGTGCATGTAGATTTTTCAGTCACTATTTATGGTGCAAACCCTTTTCCATCGTCACTGACCATAGACCATTAACCACCATCTTTAAGAAAAAGACTAAATGCCCACATATGTTGCGTTATTTGTTGGAGATGAGAGACTACAATTTTGTGATAAAGTATAAAAAGGGTGTGAATCATTTTGTCCCAGAGGCTTTGAGTAGACCAGTAGGAGCAATCGAGGAGGCCTCAGATGTAACTCAGTCTAATGCAGAATTTCGGTGACTAGGCCTTATGGTAGAAAAGGTCCGGGAAGCCCAGAGAGCAGACCCAAGGTGGAGGCAGGTAATTCAGTATTTAGAAGGAGGTCAGTTACCCAGGAAGTTGTCTGGTAATCGTCCCATTTACGCTTTCGAAATGAACGAGGAGATTCTGTATGTCTGAAGAGAAGAAATGGGAAAGTCGAGGCTGGGCCTGGTAGTACCCAAGTCTTTAGTTGATATTGCCTGTTCAATTGTTCATAACCCTTCACACCTGGGAGAACGCAAGACGGTAGCCAAGGCAAGACAGTTTTTCTCTTGGCCGTCTCTACCGACCGATGTGTGACATTTTGTTAAATCATGCAAGTCATGTCAGCTGTTCAAGGGTCACGGGAAGATTGTGCACCATTTTAAGGAATTGCCACCAGTAGATGATATTGGTCAGAGAGTTGTGATAGATCTCATAGATTTGCATAATAGTAGGAGTGGTCACAGGTATTGTCTCACGGTGATAGACCATTTTTCTAGGTACCTATGTATCTACCCCCTGCGTACAAAATCCACCAAAGCCGTAGCTGAAGAGTTTAAGGACATCTGTAGGTATGGCAAGCCACAGGTAGTCATCACGGACAACGGAGGAGAATTCACCAGTGCAGAGTTTAGAGATTTTTGTAGGAAAGCCGGGATTAAGCAAGAATTCTGTCTACCCTACCATCCCCAAGGATATTCAGTTATTGAGAGAGCACATAGGACCTTAAAGACAGTACTGGCAATCTTAAGCCAAGAACACCAGAGCACGTGGCCCATGCACCTATGCGACACTGAGAAAGCATTGAACGAAGCAATGCATACGTCCCTAGGTACATCACCATTCTTTGCATTTTATGGTTGTCATCCAAATTGCGAGGTAGGAGATTTGCAATTGCCCACTGATGAAGACTGTGTAGAGAACATAGATGTCAAACAGATCCTCAAGGAGACACAACGTCAGATGACAGCAGGATACCTTAACCCCTTAACCGCGGGGCATCACTTTCGTGACGCTTGGGAGCAAGGGATCATACCGCGGGGCGTCGCTTTTGTGATTCTGTGTTATTTTGAATTCACCCGGGCTTCCAAGTGGGGGCTTGTATCATCTATCAGTCCTGCCAATGTCCAACACTAGTCAGCACTCCTAATCTCATCTGTACTCCCATCCATTGTTGACAATTTAGCCATTTCTCCCCGTTCTTGACTCCCCTCCCTACCCCCCCCTTCATTACCCTATCCTCTCGCCTGCCCGGCCGTGCTACGCTAAGTAAATCTTCCCTGGAATTTTTCACTGATTTCATCCATTGAAATAACCCCTATGCCCTATTCTTATACCAAATAATATATACAAGAAAGAAATAAGGTATGTGAGAGTGCCATACACCTGGAATTGGCTAATTATCACCTGACAACACCTCACGTGCACTCGTTCGCTAATTTTCGCTGTTTTTTTCCCCTTGAAATATGCCATATAATCTATTTTCGTAATAAATATACATATAAGGAGGGAAGGGAGAAGCCTAAGTGATATTTACATTCACCTGGAACTACCTAATTTATAATGTATTGTCTAGATTTCCTGCCAATCATTTCAGTGAAATACATACCTGTTTCAAGAGCTACGTTGGTAGTACTGAATATCCCCTAAGTAGGCCTCTACCCGGGCTGGCCCTCCCTTATCAGTTCTCTCTCATCTTCTGAAGAGGAGGTACGCGTCTGTTCCTCTTGCTGACTTCAAGGCCTTTTTCACCCCCATGCATAGGGCCCTGTGACCTTTACCCCCTACTAAACCTCGTGTGGAAAGAGGTAAAGGGCTGACAATTGATAAAAGAGTGACTACGATCTTTCTATTGAGTAAAACAGTGCAAGTGGAATTGTAAATAATGTGTAAACCGCAAGTGAAAGTAATGAATGTAAATATACGTGAACAATGGAAAACAGTTTTATAAGTTACTTCAAGTGACAGTGCATAACACAGTGTAAATAAAATAGAAATGTAAATAACGTAAATAAAATAGAGAACGTAAATAGAAATGTAAATGAGTAGTATTATAAGAATACGAGTATATACCCTAGGAGTAATGAAAGTGAAAGTTTCACTCTAGCATGTCTGAATACTATGAGTTATGAGAGTGAAGATGAAAGTGACATTCACTCTCAATGCTAGTACTCGTATACAGGACGAGAAAGTGAATGCTACGTATTTTACTGAAAGAAATTGAATCCCTACAGTGACAATAAACTAATACTACTGAAGGAAACTTATGGATAAAGACTGTAGATATATATAAGTGTTATATAGTAATAGAAATATAAAGTGTGAGGGGTTTTATGAATAATAAATGACAGAGTACCAAGAGCGAACTAGCGCAAGTGCGGCGGTCAGACGCGCTCATAATTTTCATTGCTTTCACAGTGTTTTTTTTTTTGGAGTATAGATCCCAAACTACTTGAAAATCATAGAGTAGTGTTTATAGTGTTAATATCTGGCGTGGTAATCATATTACGTGTTGTCGGGAAGAGTAAAGTGGAGACTTCGTTACCCAACTTCAGAGGTCTCCACAAGTCCTACGGTAACTGACGAAGGCTCAACAAACATTCCAGGAGAAAGCTGAAGGTATGTGCCATAAGCATATATAATTTTAATATTCTAGGACTAATAACTGATTTTTGGCAAATATTTTTTGAGAGTCTGTCGGAGCCCGAATAACCCCGCGTCACACGCAAAACATCGGTAAACATGCTCGCGGTGTAGGGGTTAACAGGGCAAATTAGGCACGTAGGAATGACTCTCTAGAAGCAGGTGAATTAGTTTGGATCTATGTTGAAGAGTGCATGTCTGTTATGGCATCAAACCTAAATAGAAAATGGCAGGGTCCTTACAAGATTGTCAGAGTTATCAATCAGGGTAGAGCCTATGAGTTAAAAAATGTGTTTGATGGCACCATTTTGAGTAGGGCAGCTGAAAAGGTCAAAAGATATGTTGAATGAGATGCCTTATTGAGTATGGTGAATCACAAGTTTTTGACCAGTGAGGAAGAGGAAGAGATACTGCCTAGTGTAAGATCCTGGAGACCGCCTGAGAGGTTGCAGAACAAATAGATGATGGGTGTATGGTGTATATATTGTATATACTAATTTTTTTTCTCTGAGCACGTCTTGTCCTTGCCTTAACTGGCTGGGAACATGGAGTCGGGTATGCCCTTCCAGGTTTCTCTGGACTGTACCTGCATATTTATCTTTTCTACCAGTACCTATGATGATGTAATTTTGGATTAATAGGGTTCAGTAGTTGTTTAGGGTATGCCCAGCTTTTGTAGAGATGAGGCGTGGAAGCTGCGTGTTTGTCAAATCGAGTGCACCTCGGTGTATAGACCATCGTTCTTGCCTTACTTCGATTTTTTGTACTTTAGGTTAGATTGTTAGGCTTAGTTAGGGATAATGAGATATCTCACAGTTAGGATTTTAATTTTTTTTTTTTTCCCAGAGTTAGGGAACTGTACATGTGAGGGGTAGTTCTACCTAAAGGTATCCACCTGGAGGTTTCCTACTTGCTTTGAGAACCTCGAGCACTAAGTGTATGTAATACGAAAACTGCAGTACAGGATTGCTCAGAGAGAGAGAGGGGAAGTTTCCAGTTTCTCTATAGGGCTTGGAGAAGTTAAACTATGGGGCTCTTGCATGTTAGGAGAGGTAGGTAGGTTTCGCTTGGTCTCTCTGGACAAAACGCAGTGGAGCGGCTCATGTTACTCTCAGCTCACCACAAAGTTTCTCCTTGTAGCAGGACATTCTCCTTGTGAGTGTTATGTCTGGTGAGTGGCATATGTCGTCAGTTGCATACTGTATAGTGAGTAGCAGGAGAAAATCTACTCGTGGTAGAGGATTTTATTTTTTTTTTTAGGACATGATAGCCGCCGACTGTTCTCGAGCATGGAGCTTATGTAATATCCCACAGTCGCAGTATAGGACACGTTGGCTGGTGTTTTGGAGGCATGTAGATTGGTTTCCACTCATGAGCAAGGAGCGTGTGAAACACCCCACAGTAGCAGTATTGAGGGAGACTGATCAAGTAGGTGAACTTACATACCCTGTGTGTTAAGTATGGGTACTGAGTATTTCTGAGGAGTTCAGGTCCAGTTGCCCGAACTTTTGGTCTTCCCTAAACGTGGGCGGATGTAGTGCCCGGAAATGATAATGAGTTGTAGCTAGTTCATTTTATATGACCAAAAGTTCGATTAAGTGAGAGAGTGTGGCCTGGGCATGGCTGTTTCCATGCGATGTTACCAGAACATAGATTAAGTTACCTAGTTGCTAAGTCACTTTCTTTTCCTACTGTAATTTACTAGTATTATGTCTCTTTATAATATAAAAACTCGAGTGAGATGGGAACATGTGCCTTTGGTCACGTAATCCAGCATAATGTACGCGTGCGCAAAGTAATGTAAAGCGCGATGATTTTTATTGTTTTTTGATGTAAGGGTATAAAGTGAGAGGTGTTCCTGAGTAGTTATTATAACTAGAGAATGTCATTTTCTTCGGATAATCGATTGTAAGGGGAAAGACATCACACTGAGTCTATCACGAGTCTGTAATAATGAAAATCTTAAATTGCGTACGCCGTCATCCCCCACTCCCCCTTTGCATCACGCAGTTTTGGCGTGTCTCACTCGCTCATCGGCCTTGATAGGTGGCACATGGTCAGTACTGTCGTCATCCTCCCCCCCCTCCAAGGAATTCTGTAAGTAATTTGATATTATATCTGATATGATGAAGCGCAAATAGTGATACTCCACGAGTGAAAATGGTGACGAAATAGAGAAATAGACTCGAGGTAGAATCGAAGTGTTGTTGTTCCTCAGAAAGTGTAACGGTGACGCCATTAGCCTTTGGAGAAGCGAGTTCTGTGTTCCCGCTTACCTCCCCTATTCTTGAGCTGAATAGTGAGGTATTTCCCATATTTTTGTGTACTGTATAGTATTATTATTTAGTAACTGGAATACGGGAATACTAGCTACAGAGTTCTGTCTGAGTCTCAGATAAATGTGTGATTTTTGTGGGCCAAATATCAGGTGCCTTGGAACTGTGAATTATTTATTGTGTTGGAATGACTTTGCAATTCAGTACTTATTAGGGCTATGTTGTGAGTTAATGTTCACGTAGTTACTTTGTGAGGCACAATGATGCTGATGCAGTGATGATTTTCATGGTTAGAGTTAGTTATTCAAGCTTACTGTATTTGTTATAGTACTTTTTCTTCCATGTTATCCCTACAATAAGTATTATTTTGAGCAGACCTATGTGTCTGTAGTGCCATGTGTTATTCTGTCATTACTTGAGATGCCGAGTGTTGTAACTCGTGTTTCTTTATTATGAGACCTTCCTGATTATGTGAAGGGATTACTTGCATTGGGAAGAATAGTTATTCATTATACATATTAACTTCTACCGGGTCCAAGTGTGGAGGTCTAAATATTAGTGAGTGAGTCCAAGTCCAGGCGTGGAGGTCGAAGTCCCAGTGCGTAAGTCAAGGTCCCAGTGTGGAAGTTAAGGTCGGGAGTGGCAGAGGACTGGACCAGTGAAATCTGTGCTCAGAGGGACAATTATGAAAAAACACATTGGACCGGGACAGAGGAGCTAAGTTTTGTGGATTTGATATTAGGACCATATAGAGATATATTTTTTGAACAATGTGCCAACTGATTCAGGTTTAATTGTAAAGCAAGTAGCTGGGGAAGATTTCTACCTTTTGGTCTTGTTAATAAACATTTCCTCCCACTCGAACTTTATTGTTTATATAACCTTTGAGAACTGGTGGTATAGAGCTTACCTAGTAGTTTATTAATGTGCAACTTAGAAGCATTTTGGGAAACTGCGAAGGTTGGGCTTGGGTTAGCCTAGTTTGAGATTGTCCCTGTTATTTTGGCATGCTACCATTCTTGGCCACTTGAAATGTAATAAACGCAACCGAAGAGGCCGCTAATGGGGGAGAGTCTTCATCAATCTGAGTTCTCGACCATTCCAGCACACATTGGTCATCAATAGTAACTTGTTTTCTGCCCCCTTTTGACCATGTGAAAGTCTGGATCGCAGAGGTGACAATACAGGCGAGCATTTCCGCATAGGCCTGTCATCACAATTCATCTTGATGTAAACTTTCAACATTTCTGGTGAGGTAGTTGAACAATAACAGACGAATAATTGAACTAAAATATTTACTTTCTCACATTTTCTCTCACACAAAAGAGATACAACTATGGGAGAGCTGATTTTGACTCTTTAGGACAACATTTCGGAAATATGGACTGGGGTGACATGGAGAGGGGGAAAATATCCAGGAGAAATATAATATCTTTATAAAAATATATGAAGAGGGAGTCAGAAACTAGCTTCCTAGCTGCAAAAGAAAGGCAGAAAGATTGGTTTAATAAAAGATGTGGTGAAGCACTTGAAATTTGGAACAGAGCATGGTATTAGGTAAGAAGATATACTGGCAAAGCTTGGAATGAGTACAAAGAAGTAAATGACTACGTAAAAATAAGAATGAAGGAAGAAAAAAATATACGAGAAGGAGTTAATAAAAGCAAGAAAGAACCCAAGCTGTTCTACAGGTCTGTTAATTGTAAAATGAAAACAAAGAACAGCATAGTGAGATTGAGAGGAGTGATGTAATATATGAAAAAGAAGAGGAAATGTGTAACATAATGAATGATAAATTATTTGTAAAAGAAAAGGAATTCCTAGAACCTGTGACAGCGATGCAACCCCTGAAATTGGAAACAGTAGTAGCTGCGAGAACTGAGGTATTTCAGCTGATGAAAGATGCAGATATGAGGAAGGCAATGGAACTGGATGAAGTACTGGTTGGATCTTGAAAGAATGTGCAGACCAGCTAGTGTGGCCTATCTATGATATTATAAGTTTTTCCATAGAAAGTGGAGAGCTACCTACTGAATGGAAAAGAACAAATATAGTTCCGATTTATACTGGTGGTGACAGGGAGGATCCGCTTAACTACTGACCGGTCTCCCTCACTAGTATAGTCTGCAAACATGTGAAAATGCCATTAGAAAAAGATGGATAAAATTCTTTGAAGGGCATATGGCAATAACGTCCTAGCAATTTGGATTTAGAGAAGGGTTGTCTTGTGTTATGAACTAGTTGAACTTCTATAGTACAGTGCAAGACATTGTTCAAGAAAGGGAAGGATGAGTAGACTGTATTTTCCTGGATTTAAAGTAGGATTTTGAAAGAGTGCCACACAGAAGATTCTTATGGAAGTTTAAAACCTATGGAGGTGTACATGGGAAATTGATGAAATGGACGAAGAATGATAGAAAGACAAATGAGAATAGTTATAAGAGTCAAGTTCTCCCAGTGGATAAAGGTATCTAGCGAAGTGCCATAGTGTTCGGCATTGGCCCCAATTATGTTCTTGATATATTTATATGACATGCCTGAAGGGTTGAGTACTTATATAAGTTTATTTCCTGATGATGCAAAAATTATAAAACATATTAATGGGGAAATTTATTGTAACGAATTGCAAAAAGATCTAAATAAACTCTACGAGTGGAGTCAAACGTGGAAAATGGAATTCAGTACTATTAAAAGTCATGTATTGGAAATGGGAGTCAGTGATAAGAGACCAAAGTATAAGCACAAGATGGGAGATGAAATAAAAAGGAAAGCAAAAGAAGAAAATGACCTTGGTATGACTAGTCACGATAACCTATAGCCAAAGAAACAAATACACAGAATTACTGGAGATACTTATTGGCTACTGAACAACATGAGCGTGAAATTTAATTAAATGGATGGAGAGATGCTGAGAGAGTTAACAGTGACCACGATCAGACCGAGACTGGAATATGGAGCAATGATATGGTAATCACACTTGAAAAAGCATGCCAGTAAACTAGAAAGAAAACAAAGGATAGCCACAAAATTTACACCAAGCTTGAAGGAGATGACTTATGAGGAGAGATGAGAAAAGCTGAAATTACTAACCCTGAAAGAGAGAAGAGAGAGGGGAGATTTGAGTGCAGTGTTGAGAGGAGTAAGAGGAATAGAACGTGTGGAAAGAGAAAATCTCTTTGTGAAAGATGATGTAAGAACAAGAGGACATGAATTCAAGCTTAAAAGTCGATGCCTCATGATGTAAAGAAATTGAGTTTTCCAGACAGAACTATACACATTTAGAATAATTCAGAGGGAGAGGTGGTGCGAGCAAAGAACATCCATGTGTTTAAATCTACAATGGATAAATATTTGTAGAAAAAAAGATGGGACAACGCGGGGTTACTTCAAATCCTGTATGATTCAATCAGGTAAATACAGTTAGGTACACACACACACACACACACACACACACACACACACACACACACACATGCAATCAACCTATGAATATGGAAAACAACTCTTACCTCCCATGTGTCACTTTCATAGTGCTTTAAATCGATTTCATAGTGGAGCATGTTAATTGAAACCCTCAGTACAATGCCTTGGAAAGCTGGGATTCCAAGAGGTTTCTTTGGTCTCACGAGAAAACATATAGCTAGAAACAATATTTATTGACTGTATCTATTACCTTCTGAAAGAATCTCTTCTCTATCTCACACAGTGGAAAAGTTATTAGCCTCTGAAAACCACTGCGGTTGGGCCGTGCTGTGTCGGGCCGCTCATTTTCTCAGCTGAAACATCGCTTCGCTACGTTTACTCGTTCGCTCGTAATTATTAGGATCCAATAAAAACATCTGAGAATCGTACGGCAAATGGCGAATCATAGCAAAGGGAATTGCATTAGGTCCAGGAGCAGAGTCACTTCACCGCTGGAGACCAACACACAATTCACTAAGAGTAGAGAATGCATTACAAGGTTTCTCTCCACTGGACAGAAAGGAAACAGTTATATTGCTTTGCGAAAACTGATTGAGGAACATTATAAATGTACTCTGCCAGGGATGACTCTACCTCAGAGGCGTTGAATAGTACCGGGGGAGGAGAAGGTAAATACTTGCCCGTTATTTTTCTCACCTTCCAGACCACTGGTAAAGGAGTGGGTGAGGTGACAGACGGGACATAGATCCTCCCGGAGATGCGACACGTGTTTTTCAGAACCCACGAAGAATGGTCAGGAGATTCATACATATTTGTTCCTTCTACGTTCTACTACCAGTTTTGTAGACAGTCCTAACCAAAGTACACTCCTCAATCCACCACGGCACAGGTGTGCAAAACTTTCAAGACACTCGAGGAAAAGAGGAAAGACCAGGAATCGTACGCGTCCAGTCCTTACCAGATGTTAAGACTGGTTGCATGATAGTATTATTGATTAATTTTATTATTATTATTATTATTATTATTATTACTATTATTATCAGGTTAGCACGAAGTTAAAAGAAAAGGACAGAAAAGAGCGTTTTTTTCTTAGGAAAAAGTGGAGAGGCGAGTCTACAAAAGGACAGACTGTCCATAAAAGGACAAACCTGGCGACCCTGCCACAAATCCACAGTCAGACGATGTTCTATTTGGGCCACTGAATCAGGATCCTAGGATCTGTGTGCCATGACTCAGCAGAATGCGTAATGTGAACCCATCTCCAGACCAGGATCGAGAGTGATCTTGTAAACAGCTGTACTCTGCACCCTAATAACCAATGGCTGTTACTCCTAACTCCTCCAGCAATTTTCTCCAATTTAAGGGCTACGAAGACCTTTTATTTATACAACGTCGTCTCCGGAAGGATATATGTGGTAAGCATCCATATATGTCTTGATTAGAATAATGATGGCGGGATAAAACTGTGGAGACCGTGAAACAAGATGAGGCGGTCTAGGCAAAACGTGTGGGATTGCTGATGAATATTTGAAGTACTTTTGAAGAAGTTTTACCGTTCTTGCAAATAAAAGAAAAATACAGACATCAGGTATAACTGAAGGAGAGCACTAGCACGTATTAGTAGTGATATATTGCAGTATTCAGTACATCACTCGGTTTCATCTTGGCTTGTTGTGCTTCTCATATTTTCATTGTATGTTGGGGAATGTTCTCTTAAATATTTCATTCTGAATGACTGGGTAGTGTTGCAAGTAAATTTTTATATGTATCACTTAAATTACTATCCGTGTTAGTTCACTTTCGATATATAGAAAGTTGTCAGGATCAAGTTTATGCCACTATAAATTGTATAATTCATTCATGCCACCGAAATTCTGAAAAAAAAAAAAGAAGTGCTACTTAACAGAACTAAGTTAGGCTTGATGACGTTGGTGGTGGCATCCTACAGAGGACAATGGGTCGATTTGGACCCGAAACTCATTCATCCTCGAACAGTTCTGGTTACTTTGGTTGGTTATAATTAAGTTAGCTTTGGTTGGGTCCAGTTAGTTTAACATAGGTTAGGCTAGGATATATTACTGTAGGTTAGGTTAATAGAGACAAATGGTTAGTGATGATTTGCCGTACTATGGAGCCAAATCGACTTACAAGTCCGACATTGTGGGTGGCAGATTGCCGCGGTTTGCATGTAAAACTTGTGGTTTTATAGCTGATATCTTACAAAACAGTCCTTTATTCAATTTTTTGAAGTTATCACATTGCTAATTACAGTATATTACCCAGAGAAAAAATACTGTAAAGTTAATGCATGGAACATCTGTACTTTTACTCATGCTTAAGAAAAGGCGGCATAACTCACCAGATAATGAGAGTACTTTTGACAGATTATAGAGCTCCCATTTTACTATCGTTTTCCTGCATAAACAGTAATTAGCTGTATTAACTATAGTAAATATTGAGCTTTTGACCTAGACTGCAGGAGAGTGAGCAGAGACTGTTGACTTTATTTTCTCCAGGTGTGCAAAAAAATTAACTGGTGCTTCTCAATAGAAATACTGTCTTCACTCCACCAGGCTCTCCTGTGAGCATTGTGACCAAACATTTGACAATGCACATGGTGCAATAGTGCATAAGAGGTACAGCCTGTTGTGGAAGTACAGAGAGATGCCTTGCTTTCTCCACCTCAGCCACCATCACCAGAGGAGCAGTCTGTACCAGCACCATCAGAAGAGATTGCTGAAGCTGTGTTGCTTGCAGAAAATCAAAGGATATTTCATCCACTGTATCTTGTGCTGCCTCTGACCTTTTTTACAGTTTTTTGTCCATCATATACACTACTTTTTTCTACTACTATTGGCATTTTGAGGGATCAGTAGGCCTATTATTTTTTTGCCACTCAAGTTGAAAGCAAGAGTTAAATAATTCAGTTTGAAACATTTTGGCCACCACAGGTTGCTTATTTTTTACATTACTGCATCTACTGATAAGCATCTAATGTTTCTGTAACTTATGCCATTGTTCTAATTGTTATATCAAATACGTTCCCAGAGTTTACCAGATGAGAGCCAGCTGTTCACAGGAAGTGACCCTGACAAGATGTGGCAACCTGTGGTTGTTGACACATTTTTAAATATTGATTAAAGAAAATTATCACCTCATCCAAGATAAAGTTACAAAAGAGAAACAGGTCTGCGAGTTTATATCCAATGAACTAAGTAGGAATGTACTGTATGACTTGTGCGGTATCTGTTTTATTTCTTGTCTAGTAGATGATGACCGTGGTCAGGGGGGGAAAAAAAACGGACAGTTCGGATGGCAATGAAAAAGGAACCATGTGTGAATCTCGCAATGAATGGCAGCTTCTATTGTGTCCAAGCATTTTTTTTTTCCTATCCTGAAAATGTTTAAAGTAGCTCTCTTAAGTACTGCACAACAATTAGCTATGTAAGTCAGGTGACTCAACAGTTAAAGTATAATACCAGCAGACTCCTTTAGGTCTAATAGAAGAGAAAAGAAAAATGTGGGCGGATGTCTGAAAAACTATACCATTTATTTTTTATAATTTTTTACGTAATGCATTCAAACCCCATAAAATCTACTGCTTATAAAAACTATAAAATTTTGTGGGCACTGTTTCTTTTACATTACTTATGAAAGTAATTTGATTTTATTTAGTGTCAGAATACCATTACTTGGCAGCAGTGCAATACAAAATGGAAAAATCTAATAAGAACTTACAAGAACTTCTTAGACAAAATGCGGACAAGGGCCCTTAAACTAAAACCTTATTTCGATGATATTCAGGGGATACTACATGGAAATCATGCCATGAGCCCTGTCAACATTTATGAGAGTGGACAAAAGAAAGTACTGTAACACTGAATTTAAGATCCTAACATCACTTGTCGGCACTTGATAGCATTGGTTTTTCTCAATGTTCATAGTAATACCAATTTTATTCAGCACTGGTATCAACTTTGAACTGGCTTGATTATATACAGCCATAATAAGCTCAGTTCCAGAGTTGTTCACCCTTCACCACCATACATCCTTATTCTATAGAGCATCTTGTAACACTATTCCCTTTTTTTTTTCTCTCTCTCTTTAATGGTATGTCAGCACTTCATAGTTTTTGTCGAATGTGTGTCCTATCTAATCCACATTATAACTCATGTATATTCCTTAACAGTCCCATTTCCACTCTTGCACTTTTGTTCATTGTCATAAAGGTCTCACACCCATACATTTCCCAGAACACCTGGCAACCAAGGACTGGAAAGTCAGCGCTCGAAGAAAGGGAGGAGGATCATCAAAGCTCTTAGGCCATAGGAGAGCAAACACATCCAACTGAAAATGACCTCCCTGGACTGCCCGAGGGAATCCCAAAACAGGAGTACTGCCCCAAAGTGAAACTGGGGAGACACTTTCATCTGAGTCCCGAGACGAAGGCTGGATGTGGGACAGAGGATCACACCCTCATCCTATAATAAGCAGATGAGAGAGTTTATGGAGAGGCGTGTGTCCTTGATGGAACAACAGCTAAAATTGTTAAAAGTAAGGGAAATAAGAAAATAAAGATTTAGAGCTGGAATATTAGAACAATTAAAAAGATTTAATAACTTGTAAGAAAGGAAGGTGTGCAGTGATGAGGGGAAACGAAAAAGATCAAGAACGAGAAGTCACGACAGTAGTGATCGCTAGTCATGGGTAATCTTAGAATGAAGAAACTCTTCCTGTGCTCTGTGAAATTTCGTATCTGATATGTTATTCACAACGAACCTTGTGTTAGTGATGTTAGAATTAGAATCATAGATTAAATAAACTTAGTCAATTTGCAGTCAACAACTACTAAAGTTAAGTGCAAGGTTGCATGTTTCATTAGAGAATGTCAAAGAATGCATTAATTATACTGTGATGTCATTCCTGAGAAACATGTTTAAGTCAGTAGTCAACAGTTACCAAAGTTAAGGGCAAGGTTGCATGTTTCATTAGAGATTGTTTAAGAGAGCGTTAATTTGACTGTAGTGTCATTATTGACTTCCATGTTCAAGTCAGCACTACTAAGCGTTGAATTATCTTTCTTTAGTAATTACTTATTTAACTACCAAAGATTTGTGCAATGATACATGTGATATATATATATATATATATATATATATATATATATATATATATATATATATATACAGTATATATATACAGTATATATATATATATATATATATATATATATATATATACACAGTATATATATATATATATATATATATACACAGTATATATATATATATATATATATATATATATATATATATATATATATATATATATATATATATATATATATATATATATATATATATATATATATATATATATATATATATATATGTGTGTGTGTGTGTGTGCGTTTTAAATATATATTCGCCAGGAAGCTGTATATTTAATGGAATATATATATATATATATATATATATATATATATATATATATATATATATATATATAGATATATATTCATTTATTTACAATGGACTCAGTATTAATGTGAAGATTATGTAATGAATATGTAAGGTGTGGCAGGAAACTTTACTGCAATTATAGTGTGTATAACATTATTTTTATTCATGCATTTTTACAGTATATACGGTATGTCTTTGAACACAAGGTTATAATGCAGTCAGGACAGTAGTAAAAGAAATTGGCTCTAACAGAAATTTTATTGTATTTCTTCTCCGTTATTTAAACAACAAGGACACTTGACATCACAGAATTTTTGAGTATCAAACGCTAATCTGCATTCTCTCAATTTTCAATCAGTTACAGTACACACACACACATCCAGCATACCAACAGCTATCATTTCTAGTAAATACAGTCACTTACTCCCTCAATATCACTCCCATAAAACAGTGTTGAAGGTCACACACACCCGGGTAATCTTCCTATCCACACTAACCACTCAGTTTCAAAACAAACTTTGGCACCTGTTTATGAGAACATAGCTACTGTAAATGGCATGTCGCTTTGCAGCTGCATTTGGGTTTAGTGGCACATCAGCCACAGCAAAGTTATTGCTGCCACTGTCCAAACTGACAAAGGTAAGTGATTCTTGCAGTTAGTCCTGATGTGACAAAGCTGTGTTGTGTAAGGTACAGCAAGCTACAATGATGGGCGTAACATAATCAGATCAACTTCCAGTTTCATCAAACACCTGAATCGTTTTTAAGAAAGCAAATAAATTTTCCACAATGCATCCTGTTTTTGAAAGTTTATGGTTGTATATCAACTAGCCATTAGTTATTGTGCCAAAATATTTGAAAGGGACCATTAAACCAGACTGCAATGTGAAGGGGGAATCTCCCACAATACGGGTTTCAGGCCTAGGAAAATATTCATTGGGAACTGAGGATACAGCATGGCCTAAAGCTGTAAGAGAGAAGCATCTCTGGTCATGAATACTTCCTGCATAACCAGTAGATATGTAGGCAAATCCCTTTTTTGTGTCACACACAGCAACAAGAATAACACTGTTTCATTGTCCGGTCAAGGTATTCATTGTGGTGGGTACTTGGCGGGCAAATCTGAAAATATGTTGCATCTATCTCCCCAGTAACACCTGCGAAACCTGCAATACGTTGAAAATTTCTAGCAGATTCCTCAGTATCAGCTGTCCATGTAATAATATTGTCTGTTATATCAAGGCTCTGTCTTATTGTCAAATAAAAAAAAATTATGTGTTACCTGACAGAAAGTCTGAACTGAACAGATGTTTTATTTGCCAACTACCACAGTGTCATATGTAACCGCTCTAACAATGACATTTTTTTCTTTTCCACTTTTTGCAGCTGCTGCTTCATCGTGGACTTGAAGAAGGCTGTACAAAAGGCATCTCCTGAAAGTCGAAATTGCTGGAAGAATGCAAATTCATCAATGGAATCTAAGAACTGGGAGAATGATGGGTTGTGATTCTCATGACATCTGGTATATATATATATATATTTTTACGGAACAGAGACTAAAATCACTACTGTCCCGCAAAGTTCCAGGTTCAAAACAAAAGAGTTAGGTAAAATTACAAGTTAAAGTTTAATGCTCAAACTAACAACTAAACATTCAGGACTCATAAGGATAATGTAATAACAAAAAACAGGTTAAATATATGGTTAACTGCAATAGCCTCTATTAACACGAAATTAGCAAGAGCAAATTTATCTAAGTCAACCCTGATAAAATGAGAAAACCGGATAATGCTCAGTTAATGCAAGATATATTATTACAGATACAAAATATTATTACTACTGGCTGACAGTAAAAACTTTACATTAATCACAAAAACCTTACCAGGCCTATGAATTAACACCTTATGCTATACAGTACAAGAAAAAAAATGTAATAACACTTATACTCAAATTACACAGCAGGTAGATGGTTGGAGACTTCCTGAGCACTCACAAAAATAATAACAACTGTACAGGAGAAGACAGAGATGTGAACAAAATGAGGAGTAGATCTAAGTGGCAATTAATGCAGACTGAGCTCATTATATAGGGGCCGGCAGAGCTTGATACAACTTGTAAGAAGGATGCGCAAATGAAGCCATAGGGTAGAAAGAGTTGACACTCCTGTTCTGAACAACAGAAAGAACGACTTACTCTACTATAAGGGAGGAGAAGGGGGGAGTGAGGTAGAACACGGATGCTTGGTCACTATGGAAGCCACGAGGCGAATCGTGATCAAACATGCAGCACACTGTACGTTAGAATTATACAAAGGATGGTGAAATCACAGGCTATGTAACACCTCCCCACAAAAAAAAAGTAATTTACAAAGGAAATTTCTTATTACTCTAAAACAATCTGCCTAAAGTCTAGATAATCAATCTGCAATAACATTTTCTTTCCCCTTGACATGTTGTATGTCTAATGACTACTCCTGAAGAAGCAGACTCCACCTTGTCAATCTCTGATTTTTATCTTTAAACTTACTAAGGAATTTCAGTGGGTTATGATCGGTATAAATGACTATGGGGTCAAAACCAGAACACAAATAAAATGAAAAATGCTGTAAACCCAAAATCAAGGCCAAAAGCTCTTTCTCAATAGTTGAGTAGTTCTTTTGAGGTGGAGTGAACTTCTTACTGTAATAAGATACAGGGTGTTCAAAACCCTGAACATCCTCTTGTAGCAAAACAGCCCCAGCTCCTGTATCACTTGCGTCAACAGCCATCTTAAAAGGCTTAGCAAAATTTGGAGTAGCGAGCACTGGCTGACTTAATAGGATAGCTTTAAGTTTGCTGAAAGAGGATTCACAGTTATCGGTCCAGACAAATTTAACTCCCTTTTTCAGTAGGTCTGTAAGTGGTGATACAAGAATTGAAAAGTTAAGAACAAATCTCCTGTAATAACCTACCATTCCCAAAAATCTTTGTAACTCTTTCCTACTTTTAGGTCTGGGAAGATCACTTATAACCTGAACCTTAGCTCCTGGTGGTGCAACGTGTCCATCACCAATTACGTACCTAAGGTACTGAACTTTAGCTTGACCAAACTCACACTTTGATAAATTAGCTACAAGATTAGCCTGAACCAAGCGCTCAAGAAATTTACTAACATGGCATAGGTGATCTTTCCAGTTGTCACTGAAGATTAATACATCATCAATATAAACAACACACCCTGCCAAACCCTCTGTTACAACATTCATGAGCTTCTGAAACGTGGCTGGTGCATTCTTCATACTATATGGCATTACAGAACATGCAAAAGTCTTTCCTAGTGTTACAAAACATGAGATCTCCCTAGCACGTTCAGTCATAGGTACTTGCCAGTATCCCTTTAACAAATCAAACTTACTTATGTACCTAGCCTTTCCGATCTTGTCTATGCAATCTTCCACGTGAGGGAGAGGGTAAGTGTCTGTTTTGGTTATCTGATTAACACGTCTGTAGTCGATGCAAAGCCGCTGTGACCCACCTGGCTTAGGGACTAGAGTGACAGAACTCCACTCGCTCTGACAGGGCTTAATCATCTTGCGGTCCAACAGGTAGCCAAGCTCCTTCTGGATGAGAGGAACTTTCACTGGGTTCACACGGTAAGGAGGCAGTTTAATTGGCTTTGCGTCTCCAACATCGACATCATGCATCAACACAGTGGTTCTTCCTGGAGTGGCACGGAACACTTGCGGGTACTCCCGCAGTAATGCCGAAAACTCCTGCCTTTCCTCGGGAGCTAGATGAGAAAGCTTAGTCTGGAGATCATTCATGATATCAGGATTCTTCTCCAAACTATCACTCAGGCTCATGCTGCATGGGAGAACTTCACTTGCAGACTCGGGTGGAACAGCTACAGTGCAGACTGGGTTATTTTCGTCCCGCCTGTGATATAACTTTAGCATATTGATGTGACAAAGTTGCTTGTTCTTTCTATGATCTGGTGTGGCGATGACATAGTTGACATCACTGAGTTTCTTCTCCACGAAATAAGGACCACTAAACTTGGCTTGAAGAGGTTGCCCATGCACCGGTAGCAGAATCAAAACCTGATCTCCTGGCTGAAAGTGGCGTAACATGGACTTCTTATCATACCAAGTCTTCATCTTCTCCTGAGCAGCTCCTAAATTCTCTCTTGCCAGCTGTAAAGCAGTGGACAGCCGTTCTTTGAACTTCATCACATACTCCAGCAGGTTGACGTCATCTTCCTCCGACAGCCAGCATTCCTTGAGTAGCTTAAGGGGTCCTCTTACTTCATGGCCAAACAGTAGTTCAAAGGGTGAGAAGCCCAGTGATTCATTTGGAGATTCTCTTGCGGCAAATACAACGAATGGAAGACCTTTATCCCAGTCTTTCTGATGTTCCAAACAGTATTTCCTGAGCATCGATTTGAGTGTTTGATGATATCTCTCCTTGGGTCTGGGGATGGTAAGCTGAAGACGTGATCTGGGTGATGCCCAACTCTTTCAGAGACTGCTTGAACACATTTGACATGAAATTACTTCCCCGGTCTTACTGTACCTCCTTGGGCAGACCAAACTTGGTGAAGAACCCTAGCATTTCCTTAACCACGTTCTTTGCTTAGATATTTCTAAGTGGAATGGCTTCAGGATAACGAGTAGCCATATCAATCAGGGTCAACACATAAGAAAATCCTGAAGAAGTCTTAGGAAGAGGGCCCACAATATCCAGCAACACATGGGTGAATGGCGCCTCAATAGGAGGAATGGGAACTAGAGGTGCAACCTTTTCGGTGTGATTACACTTCCCCACAACTTGACAGGTGTGACAAGACTTACAATACCAGGAAACATCTCTGAAGATACCTGGCCAGTAGAAGTGTTTCAAAATGCGTGCCACAGTCTTCCTCACTCCAAGGTGTCCTGCCAAACTGGAATCATGAGCCACTCTAATGATATCCTGCCTACAAACACGAGGGATGACAGCTTGATGTACAACCTCTCATTCACAGTCGGCTGATGCTGTTGTGGGTCTCCACTTTCTCATAAGTACTCCTGACTTTATATAATAACAAGTAGAAGCACCAGCTGACTCTTCCTCACTGCAAGCAGAGTTAGCTAGACCTTTCAACTCAGGGTCAGCAACCTGCAACTCAACCAACTCTTGACGAGACAAATTATCAACACTACGGGGTACTGCCTCATCTGGTGAGTGGTCCAAATTAGCAAGAAAAGTGTCAGCTAGGATAACATCATCATCATCATTATCCTCTAAGTCACAAGTAACTTTAGACTTAGCCCTAGTGACAGCACATGCAGAGAACACATCAGGGACATCACAGTCCTGGGTCGCAGTCACTGGTTGACTAGACAACTGAGGAGCTGGACACACTTGACTTCCACCAATATCATTTCCAAGTAAGAAAGTTACACCTGACATTGGGAGTGTCTCAACCAACCCAACCATAACGGAACCATTAACAAAATCAGACTCTAAATTCACTCTGCACAGAGGGACAGAGAAGTAATTATTCCCTACACCTTGTAAGATTACAGTTTCATCAGAGGAATTAACATTAGAGCCTAGAACACTGGTCAGCATAAGGGATTGGGAAGCACCTGTATCACAATATGTTTTAACTGATTTCTTGTCATTACTGTCCAGAGGACTGACAAAACCATCAGACAGGAAATTAGCACATGAACTCTTGAGAGTGTCACCCACGTTACTGCTCAAAAGAGGAGCTCCATCATGAGAATTGAATTTACCCCTCAAAGCAGGTTCAGTTAACTCGGTTAAAGAATTCTGGGAACTCTGAAGGGTGGACACTAGACCAATTGACTGAATATTTAAAGACTCCTTTTTGTTCACATCACGCTGTCTCCTGAAACATTTCTCCGTAGTATGACCAAGCTTACTACAATAAGTACATTTACTTTTCTGAAATCTAGAGGTGAAGCTGGTATTTACTTCCTGAGAAACATCATCTTTATTCTCTTTCCTGTTACCTGTACTCTGAGTAGAGGCAACGTATTTACTCTCAGCTTTCCTTTTTACTTTAGAATATCTCTTGTGAGTGAGAACATATTCATCAGCTAAAACTGCAGCATCAGACAAATTATCTATTCTTTTCTCATCAAGACATAGGCTTACATCTTTATTAGTACACCTTTTTTAAGTCCTCCAGAAAAATCATCTGCTTAAATTTATCAAAATCAAAATTTACATTCTTAGAATTTAACCACTGCTCTAACAGATCTTCTCTGATTTTTGCATACTCAACATGGGATTGCTTATCTTGCTTATAAGTTGTCTTAAATTTTACTCTATAGGCTTCAGGAACAAGCTCATAGGCCTTAAGAATCAAGCTCTTAACTACATCATAATTATCAGATTGATCCTGAGGCAAAGATGCATAAGTTACTGGAGCTTTACCGGTGAGAACAGTCTGAAGGAGTACTGGCCAATACTTTTTGAGCCAATTAAAACCTGTAGCTACCCTCTCAAACAACTGAAAATACTTTGTTAAATCAGATTCATTAAAAGGAGGGACAAGTTTAACATTTTTAGCCACATCAAAATCATCAGATCTAGATGATCCAGTTCCACCTTCTTTCATGCGATACTAATGGTCTGCCTGAATCCTAGCAATTTCAATTTGTGCCTGTGCCTCCTTAGAACGTGCCTGAAACTCAGCCTCATTAGCACGAGCCTCCTGCAGGGCTAGCTGTAACTTAGCTATTTCAATCTGCGTTTGCTCATCTGGAGGAGTTATATTAAACAAGCTTTTATTAATCATGTCAACAGTTTGATCTTTAGAATGATGAGAGCGAACAGCAATTCCCAATTGTTGAGCAACAAGCTTAAGTTCATTCTTTGTTCTGTTTTCTACATCACACATTGTTTGCACATTTGACAAAAAATCTTTGGCTTCATCAAGAGTAGTAATAGTAGACATCATGAATAAATCACAGTCACAAAAAATCAAGCAATATCCTTATGATAATATCCTGAATATCCTGATAAGAGGTCGCCAAATTTATGTTACGGAACAGAGACTAAAATCACTACTGTCCTGCAAAGTTCCAGGTTCAAAACAAAAGAGTTAGGTAAAATTACAAGTTAAAGTTTAATGCTCAAACTAACAACTAAACATTCAGGACTCATAAGGATAATGTAATGGCAAAAAACAGGTTAAATATATGGTTAACTGCAATAGCCTCTATTAACACGAAATTAGCAAGAGCAAATTTATCTAAGTCAGCCCTGATAAAATGAGAAAACCGGATAATGCTCAGTTAATGCCAGATATATTATTACAGATACAAAATATTATTACTACTGGCTGACAGTAAAAACTTTACATTAATCACAAAAACCTTATCAGGCCTATGAATTAACACCTTATGCTATACAATACAAGAAAAAAAATGTAATAACACTTATACTCAAATTACACAGCAGGTAGATGGTTGGAGACTTCCTGAGCACTCACAAAAATTATAACAACTGTACAGGGGAGGACAGAGATGTGAACAAAATGAGGAGTAGATCTAAGTGGCAATTAATGCAGAGACTGAGCTCATTATATAGGGGCCGGCAGAGCTTGATACAACTTGTAAGAAGGACGCGCAAATGAAGCCATAGGGGAGAAAGAGTTGATACTCCTGTTCTGAACAACAGAAAGAACGACTTACCCTACTATAAGGGAGGAGAAGGGGGGAGTGAGGTAGAACACGGATGCTTGGTCACTATGGAAGCCACGAGGCGAATCGTGATCAAACATGCAGCATACTGTACGTTAGAATTATACAAAGAATGGTGAAATCATAGGCTATGTAACAATATATATATATATATATATATATATATATATATATATATATATATAGATAGATATAGATATATATATAGATAGATAGATAGAGAAATAGATAGATAGATAAATAGATAGATATAGATATAGATAGATAGATATAGATATAGATATAGTAATCCTTAGAGAAACATCTGAGCACCTCAAAATGTTTCTTCCTACCTTTCAGCTGATTCAGTGACTTTGCAAAGGTGCAGAAAACTGCATTTTTAAGCATGAAGAGGATCCATAAGTAAAAAAAGATATACAATTACATATGGAATCGGTTTGATCAGGTTGGGAAAGTTTGGTTAGGTTTGCATAAACCACGCTATGTTAGGTTAGGATAAATATTATTAGGTTAAGTTATGGAAATTGTAGCTGCCACCTCCAGACAGCTGCCTTAGATAATGTTCACAAATCTTAACACCAACTTCCTAAGAAATCCCTCAGCAGTAACGGACCCGTCGGTGAAATACTCGACTGTTACTGGGGTCCAGAGAAATGCAGTCCTTCATAGGCCATCCTGACACAGGAGGGCAGGCAATGATGATGCTCTAGGGCAGGCATCACAGGGGGCAACACTCTGGATCGCAGGAGGCAGCCATGGAGAGGGGGGAGCGTGTAGGCAGGGTCGGGGAGGTTGGGGCCCCCTAGGATGGCCTCAGTTACTCCCAGGTCATGTATTATGTTGGGAGTGATGTGTGCCCAGTCCTTATTCAAGTGTGGGTCAGGGGCCTCTCAAAGGTGTGCTGGAGGAGCAAGGAAACAGGCAAGTGTGGCCTTAGTTGGCAGAGCTGAGCAGAAACTACTGTTGATTGACTCCAGATTCTGTGCTGGAGAAATGGGAAGCCACTCTCAACCCTGAGGTTCTCAATTTGCATCCAAGGAGGAGCTCCTAGCATCACACTTACTGCCGAGTTTTGCAGGACTTCTAGGGGACGATATTGTGCCCCAGACTGTCCTACAAGACAAACTGCACTGTAGTCAACAACAGAATGTATGGCGTGTGTGTAGAAGGTCCTGAGGACGAGATATGAGGCACTTAGGCTCCTGCATGAGAAGGCTTTGAGCTCTGTGATTCTGGGGATGGCCCATTTCCGTAGGTACCACACATGAATGGAAAAGGACAGGTGACTGTAAAACCAGAGTCCCAAGTTCTGATGACTGTTGGTGCCCCCCGAGGAGGAGTGGACGCTCAGGGGGTCGTAGACCGAAGGGCATGCACTTGGTCTTCCCAAGATTAATCTTGAGGCCCAGTTCTCAGCATTTGTCAGAGAGGGGTGGTAAGAGCAGTCAAGGCCCTATCGTAGCAGTCCCTATGGGAGAACACAAGCGCCAGGTCATCGGCATAGCAGAGCAGAGTGATGCCCCTGCCGAAGTTGATCGACAACAAGAGAGGACTGAGCACACTGCCTTGAAGTGTTCCATTCACATGCAGGTAGGAAGGAGAGAGCTGCTCCTGAAAGTGGACACAGGCAGCATGTCTGACGAAGAAATTGCTGAACCAGGAGAGGAGGCTACCACAGATGCCTCTCTCTATGAGTGCTGCCACTACTGCATCAGGATCAGCTAGTTCAAAGGCCTCTATATCAAGGATGATAGCCATACCTCGACCATTTCTCAACTCGCCCAGAAAAGAGGCAAGGCACTGCGAGGCACTTCTGCCAGGGAGGTAGGCGAAGAGCCGCAGGTGCAATGGACCCAATTTCCAGGCAAGGCGAGAAAGGATGAGGCATTCAGCTGTCTTGCAATACAGCTGAGTAGTGAAATGGCCTACATTGCAGCTGGATCCATGGCTTGGGGATGGGATGAATAATGACGGTCTTCCATGATCCAGGGAGGCGTCCTTCCACCCACGAATGGTTGACGAGATTGAGGATGTGAGCTCTTCCCCTCTGTCCTGATCCTACAAGGAGGGAGTATGTTAGGCTGTCAGAGCCTGGGGCTATGTCTATCCTGCCCTGGAGAGTCTGGTCCAGTTCTCTGTCAGTGAAGAGCTCGTCAGTTTTGTCGGGGTGTGAGCAGGCAGTGTCCACATAGGCCCTTCGCAGGCCCCTGAGCTGTGTCTGCAAGTCGCTCATTGACTGGGGAAGGTTAGTGGGCGAGGTCCTCTAGGCGAAGTGAGAGGCAAGACGAATGGCCTCTCTTGCAGGATCGGGATGAGAGGGGGATTTGGGGTCCAGTTGTTAGGAATGCATTTGATCCTCGTCCACATCTCCTTAAGAGAGGAGTGCGAATCGAGAAACCTGCACCATTGTATCCAAGCCTCATAAAGACGTTGCTTTTCATGCGAGGCGTGGTGCGCTACTGCAGCCAGGTATTTCCTGGTGGTGGAAGAAGACCACCTCCGATGAGCCTTGCAAGCCACGTTCAGCTGGTGGTTCAGCTCGCGGACGCTCTCGTCATGGAACCAATGATCTTTGACGAGAGAGGTGGGGGACCTGGAAAGAGGAATGCTGTCTGCAGCATCATGCTGGAGAATTAGGGCAACATGCTCAGCGTGATCCTCGAGGAAAGGCAGGGGAATGGCGTTTCTTAGGATACCTCCACACCAAGTTTTTAAATTTTATTTTATGTGTCCGACTCTGGGCATAGGCTTCACAGCCTGCTGTCATGGCCCAGTAGTCCTCCTACATACCATACACCTCTCTACATGTCACCACTTCGGCACAGACACCCACCGTCCATATTGAATACATGCCAGGGCTGTCTCATACAGGACTGTTGTATTGGTATTAGCGGGGTATTTTTACGACATGTCGGCAGGTCTTCTGGTAGATCAGTAAAGTCTGATTTCATGAAATTCAAATCCTTAAACCGTTCCCTGCCCCAGCGGGGATTTTAACCTGGGTCCAGTAGGACAGCATGCCACTTCTCTATGTAACTTACGTAACAGTAACATGATACAGTAACAAGGTTACATGAAGTTAGCGCACATTCTGGAACACTGTCAGGAACATTGTGGAACCAACCCAATCCACACTGGTTTGTGAGGTTAAAGAACAGTTATAGTGAAAATGTCGACAGAGAAGGCGGTGTTAGCCAGTGCATGCTACATTGTCCTCAATATATTGAAGAGGAAGAAGCGTAAAAGGAGGACATGGATGAGAAAAATGCTGCAAAAGAGACATGCATATGGTGGACTGAAAATTATGAGTGACCTTTCAACTGATAGAGAAGGTTAAAAAAACCTAACAAGGCTAATGTATGCGGATTTTGAAAACCTTCTGTCGTTTGTGGGAGGTAAAATTTGTAAGAAAAACACAAATTATCGTAAAGCAGTTACTCCTACTGAAAGACTTTTGGTGACACTCCGACATCTTGCAACTGGTGATTCGTTTACAAGTCTGATGTACCGGATCTCCAAACAGGCAATCTCAACTATATAGTTCCTGATGTATGTACGGCATTTATTGAAGCTCTATCAGAATATGTAACGATGAGTGAAAAACATAATTATAAAATATTCATTATACGTACAGGGTGGCGGTAATGTTATTTCGCACCATTATTTCATGTGTTTTCTTATGAAATACATGTGTATTACAATCGTGCATTTCATATATATAGCTCCTGGATGATGTGTTCTTCAATAAAACAGGCTTCAAATTTTGTCAAGAGAAGTGTGATCATACATTGTGGCCATCCTATCTCTCTCTCTCTCTTTCTCTATCCTATATATATATATATAGATATCTCTCTCTCTCTCTCTCTCTCTCTCTCTCTCTCTCTCTCTATATATATATATATATATATATATATATACACCCTGGGGGTAGGGGGATTTCAAGAATACTCCCCCAGTATCCCTGCTTGTCGTATGAGGCGACTAAAAGGGTTGGTGTTGGGTTAGTGCCCCACCCTGTGAAAAGAGCTAACTAAACAAGCGAATAAAGCTCCTTGGACCAGGATGGACCATACGTTGATGACTAAGGAATGGACAAAGGAATGTGAGAGGAGTGAATGATGAAATGAATGAGAGAGAGATTGTTCAGTTGCTTGAGGAGGGAAGAGTGGATATATGTGGATTGACTGAAACTAAATAGGAAGGTGAAAGGGTGAGAGAATGGGAGTGTGGTTTAGGAATATGTGCGGGAGTTCAATAGAATGAGAGGGCAAGAGAAGGAGTATGTCTGATGATAAGCAAGAAGTGGAAGGAGAATATAAGAGAGTATGGATCAGTGGGTGCAAGGATTGTATGGGTGAGGATGAAAGTAGGTATACAAACGTGGGCGATTGTATGTGTGTATGCACCGACAGAGGATCGAGCGGCAAGAGTGAAAGATGAGTTTTGGGCGAGAGTAGAAACATGTATGGACAAGTTTGAGAGGAGTGAGAGAGTGTTTTTGATTGGAGACATGAATTGCAAAGTTGGGAATGTACGAGTGGATGGAGTGGCTGGTCAGTGGGGTGTGCCAGCTGAAGTAGATGGGAATGGTAGTGCTTTGGTGGACATCTGTGCTGGTAAGGGGTTAGCAATAGCTAACACCTACTTTCTGCATAAGATGATCCACAGGTATACTGTACATGGAGAGTTATGAGGAGGATGGATGGTGAACCTGTTGAACGAAAGGCAATGATAGACTATGTGTGTGTGGATGAGCGAATGAGAAAGCAAGTTGTAGATGCAAGAGTGTGGAGAGGGTGGGGGAATGGAATCTCAGACCATCACTTAGTGATGGCCAAGGTAAGGCTGCAAAGAAAATGGTTGAAGAGACGAAGGGGAAGACAGGAGGAAACAGCTCCTGTGAGAAGAGTGGAGAAATTGCAAGACAGTGAGACAATGGCAGAGTATAAGAGCATTGTGGAAGATGGAAAGGGTGGAAGATGTATGTAAGATATTCATGGAAGAGATAGGCGCAGCGTGTGAGGTGGTTTGTGGAGTAAGGAGGAGATGCAGGGGTGTGCAAGGGACAGCATGGTGGGATGATGAGGTGAAACGAGCTGTGGAACAAAAGAAGAAGACATATAGTGAATGGCTAGTGAGTAGAGGTAGGGGAGAAGTGCACATGGAAGATATGTAGATTGGCTTGGGAAGAGGGAAGGGTTCCGGAGGAGTGGAAATCAGGTATAATTGTTTCTTTATACAAAGGAAAAAGGGAGAGAGAAGTATGTGGTAACCATAGGGGTATTTGACTTCTTAGTGTGACTGGAAAAATATATGGTAGAATACTCATTGATAGGGTTAGGCATATAACAGAGGAGCTAGTTGGAGATGAACAAGGGGGATTTAGGAGGGGAAAAGGGTGTGAAGATCAGACATTTATTCTAAGATGTTCAGTGGAGAAGTATCTAGAGAAAGGAAAGAAAGTGTATGCTGCCTTCATGAACTTGGAGAAAGGATATGACAGAATAGATAGAAAAGGTATGTGGAAGGCATTGAGAATATATGGAGTGGAGGGGAAACTGTTGAGTGCTGTGAAGAGTATGTACGAGGGAGCTAGGGCTACAGTGCGAGTGGATGGTGCGTTGAGTGAGTTCTTTGATCTCAGTGTGCAACTGAAACAGGGCTGTGTGATGTCTCCATGGCTGTTTATATACATGGATGGGGTTGTAAAGGAGGTGCAAGGTAGGGCAGTGGATGTGGGGGTGGCTCTAATGAATGAGGGTGAGATTTGAAAGATTCCGGTGTTGCTGTTTGCTGATGATACAGTATTGTTGAATGAAGATGAATGGGTGTTCCAAGGTTTGGTGAATGAATTTGAGACAGTGTGTTGGAAGAGGAATCTGAAAGTTAATGTAAACAAGAGTAAAGTTATGGTGTTTGAGAGGAATGAAGTCACAGAATGCACAGTGAGGTTGGATGGTGAGGATATGGAGAATGTGAGTGCATTCAAGTACTGGGTAGTGTGGTGAGTAGGGATGGAACTTTGGGGGATGAAGTGCTTGAAAGGGTACAGCAGGGAAGGAAGGTTGTTGGTTCACTGAAAGCAGTGATGAGAAATAGGGAGGTGAGTATGGAAGTTAAGAAGTCACTGCATGATAGTACTGTGATCCCTACCCTGACGTATGGAAGCGAAGCATGGACCTTGCAAGAGGGGAACAAGTTAAGAGTGAGAGCAGTGGAAATGAGTTACTTGACAGGAGCATGTGAAGTGACATGGAGGGACAGGTTGACGAATGAAGGAGTGAAAGAACGTTGTGGGGCGGATGTGGATGTGGTTGAGAAGATTAGGAGAAATACACTGAAGTGTTTTGGACATGTGTGGAGAATGGAAAATGAAAGACTGACTAAGAGGGTGTATGTAGGTGAGGTGGAGGGAGAAAGAGGGAGGGGAAGACCGAGGATGAGGTGGAGAGATGGAGTTGAGAGGTATATGAGGGAGGGGGGGAGTGAGTTGAGGGGAGGGTATTCAGACTATGCATACGTACTTCTTTATTCCTAAATTCATGGAAGGAAGGCAATATCCACCCAGTTCTTAAGAAAGGCAGTTCCTCTGACCCCTCTGATTACAGACCAATAGCTGTCACATCTTCTCTTGGTATTGTATTTTAGACTTTAATTAATAAGCACATTGTTATACACCTCCAACAACTGAATTAGTGATAGACAATATGGTTTTCGCCACGAGAGATCCGCCATTGACATACGCAATCTCCTACCATCCATCAATCAATTGATCTACATGGAGAAACTCATGTAGTAGCTCTTGATATTTCTAAAGCTTTCGACAGAGTATGGCACCGTTCCCTGCTGTCCAAACTCCCTTGCTATAGACTAACGTCTTTTGTTCCTTTGATTTTTTCATGTCTTAGTGACAGGAAAATAGGAGTAAAAGTAGATGATGTATATTCCAATTTCCACTCAATTAACGCCGGCGTGCCACAGGGGTCAGTTCTGGCGTCAACCCTATTCCTGGTTAATATTAATGATCTCTTATCAGTCACCCACAATCCCATCCATTTATATGCAGATGACTCAACACTACCTAGTTCATTCACACTCAGACACCCATTTACAAAGTCTAATATCTCTACCTCTCAACTCAGTACAGCCATCACCATAAATCAAGACCTATCTATGATCAGTGAATGGGGACAAAACAACCTTGTATCTTTTTCATCCATTCATTCATTGCCAGACGCCATGTATCCCAAACGGGGTGGCCAAGGGCTTAGAGTTAATTGTTTTACAGGGAGGGGCACTAATCCTCCACCAACCCCACTTGAAACTAAATATATACAGTTTACTAATAGACAAATATTGCCAGATTCGTACATTACCTTCAGTGCCACTAATATTCCCATCTCCAAAAGTATTGAAATTCTTGGTGTCTCACTTAACAATGCCCTCAGTTGGACCTCTCATGTTAGATCACTTGCTAAAACCGCCTCTAAGAAACTTGGGTTTTTGTACAGAGTCCATAACTTCTTCGCTGATGAGCAGTTGGCTGTAATTTATAGGAGTCATGTGCACTCTCAGCTTGAATAATGCTTACCCTTGTGGAATGGATGTGGAGAGGTTGCATTTAAACAACTAGATGAAATTCAGAACAAAGCTGTTAGAATTATTAACCCTCCCATTACAAATAAACTACCTCCCCTGCAAGTAAGAAGGAATGTTGCCTCCCTTGCATTATTTTACAGATATTTTTTTTGGCAAATGCTCAGACAAAGTTGCGTCCATGCTGCCACCTCTCCATGCCTTCCCTCGTGCTACTCGGGCATCTGGTAGCGTTCATGACTGGAATGTCACTCAGCCATATTGCAGAACTTCTGCCTATCAGAATTCTTTCATTCCCCAAACTGAATCTCTCTGGAACTCACTTCCCCTGAGTTGTTTCCCTCCAAATTTCAACCCACAGCTGTTCAAGTCTAACTGTTACAGATATTTTATGAACAGAGTACACCTGTCATAAAAGACTTTGTGGTTCCTTTGTGGTTGAGTTATATATATATATATATATATTAGACTTGTGGACGAGCGGTTATTATACTGGAGTAGCTTGTAGTAGATAATCTTCTTTCCCATTTGTCATGTAGTGACAGGAGAGGTAAAGAATAGTATGGGACTATTTTTATTTGTCTTGGAAATATTAACAAGTCTCTCACACAGAGCGAAGTATAGAGTCCAGTCCCGCTAGCTATCTCTCTGTCTCGCTCTCTCTGTCTCTCTCTCAAGTTGCCAAGCCCTTCTCCCTGTGACCTGTCTCTTCTAAGGCCTCTCTCCTTCTGAGCTCTCTTTCCTAAATTCTGGTGAAACAGGAGACGTATCACGTGTGTTCCTTGTGGATGGAAAGTTTAAGAAGCCTGTGTGTGAGTATGTGTGTATGTGTGTGTATGGTCACTAGGGCTTTGTTCATGGGTGGATTGCTGACAACTAACTGCATCATCTCCTTACTGGCCACTGTCGTCAGCTTTCCTCAGTGTAATTTGCAAGCTCATTTCCTATTCCCAGGCTCGCATAGAGCTGTCTATCTATCTATTTATCTATCTATCTATTATGATTTGTAATTATAATATGGAGTTCTGATATCTGCTTGGTCACGCGAAAATGGCGTACCATCGACAGTCAATAGTCCTAACATATTAATACACATTATATACACATTATAATGAACTTATAAGCTAATTAAGTGAAATACATAATATTGTAAAAGTAACATAATTGTATGAATATTGTATACATATAATATTTATAGTAAATAGTGATTATTCAGTAATATTACATTTTAAACAAGTTGTATACATATTTGAATAAATGCATTAAAGTAAATTATTTAACTGTAATACAGTATGTACTTGGGTTATTGTAGTGAAATGCATACATGCAAGAAAAAAAATAGTTTAAAATTAAGATTATGGTAAGAGTTATTAATATTTCATTTAAAGATAATGGTACTGGTCTGCCATACATGGGTCATTCTTCTTTGTATTTTTTTTTTATATATATATTATTAATAATATATACAAAATATACACACTTCATTCAGGGTGGTTAACTTGGATGTTAACTCTCCCCCCACTAAATAATGACTCCAAATTAGCAATTCTTGCATGCATTCTGTGCATTGCGAACAGCAGTACTGCAACTACAATGCAGACGATTATAAAGACAGTAGGTGCTGGGCTATACACATAATATGGGTTGAACATACTCAAACTCAAATCTTCCCAGGGCTTCATTGTTTCATTGATCAGCTGCATAGTTTCAAACTTAGGTGAAGTCAGCTTAATACTTGTGCTCATGTTTAAGTTCATATCAGGCAGTGGGTGGAAATGTTTGTGTGTATGATTGAGAATGGCGTAGTGATTGATGGTGGATAAAGTAGACATGGCTGGTGTAAATACCGCACAGTAGTCTGGTGCTATGTATAATCCTGATGCTGATGTATGAGATGGTGGTATATCTGGACAGACTATGTAAACTGATGTGTTATGAGGGAAATAAAAAAACTGTGAGTGTCCAATGCGTTGATGGTGTACAAGTTTATCTGGAGCAAAAGTGAAGTTGCAATGATGATGAATATTGTCATTTCTGATGATAGCCATTTCACAAGGGACTGTATCAGTAGGCTGAAACGTGAAAATGTACGCAGGACAAAGATGAACAGCATGTAAGGATGTGCGGCACTTTCGTTCAATCGTTGATTCACTTATGAAAGTGACAGTGTCCCGTCTCTTGGAGACCATGATGAGTTCGGTGTCTGTGTTGATGTTGATGATGACCAAAGTGTTGTTATTTTTATAGGGGAAGGGGTGTATTTGGTATACTGTGAACAGGTCTTCAGTGATGAATGGTACATGAACTACCACTGATGTTGGTGTTAGTGTTGCTTCTAAATACGGGTAATATTGCATAAATTCCCTACTGCGGAACAACGGCTTCAATTTATGTTTATGTATCCCTTGACTAACTATCTGACGTAGCTCATGAACTGGGAGTAAGTCAATTGTGATCTTGCCATCACCAGAATTCGAAATTCCTTGCATAAGTGCCCTGAAACGATCTCTAGTGTTCTCTAATTATAGTAGAATCGTGTCAATATGTTCTGTGATGATGGAGAAGTGTTGGAAAAGTGTAACGTTTCCCTCCAATTCATTTATTTTATCTACACTCTCAAGAGCTATGTTTTCTGCTTGTTTCAGATTTTTCACAATTGTCTTCATTGCTGAGTTCTGTCCTGTGATGAATTTATCTTGGTATGTTAGTACCTGAGCTATCTTATTAAATTTGTTGTTTATTTCTTTAAGGTCATCCTCTGTAGCCAATCCAAAGATGTTCCCAAGAACTGCGCCACCCAGGTCGAACAAACCGCGCTTTTGGCGAGTACGTGTGATGTTGTTCCTGTCGCTCAGTACCTCCGTTCCATAAGATGGGAGATCTTGGATCATGACGAACATAGTTGACTTCGCCTGTTCTAGTTTCCATTTCGCTAACTTTACCATTCATTCACTTCCTTGGTGTTATGTGCTTGTGAAACATAATTTCCTATCACGAAGTCCAGAGTTCGCATCGGCGTCACAAGTCTGTCTAGATAAGTAGGTAAGTCATACAAGTAATCTAGACTTATTTCAGTACTCATGACGTCCTTAACGATTGTAGTCGTGGCCGTTGGAGCTATGAGGCATCCTTGTTGTACTATATGTTTGGGGTCTAAGTGCGCATATCCTCTTGCTATGTAGAGGAGAATCCATAGCATAAATCCCTTCATCATAACCTACCGAAAAGAAAAATCTATTAATTTCCTATAATGCTGTGGTCGATGATAGTGATGATGGGTGTTACGGTTGATTGTTATTTCATTTATAGAAGGAGTTTAAATCGATATTTAATTCTCGTAAAGGATGTGCTGTAGATATGATTGGAACAGTTGCACCTATGTTCGATTGTTTGGTATATGACCTTAATTTCTCTTTGTAATCATTGTTGTGTTCTTGCTTGGTTTCTTGAGGTACGTTCGCCTGTTCGGTTGTATCCGAGGCTGAATAATTATGTGATAATTCCCTTGAAACTCGTTTTAAATGGTCAATATGAACTTGTTTCTCCTCGCCACTTGAAAGTGACTTAATTAAAACTTTGTTTGCTTTTATGTTAATTACTCTGTATGGGCCCTCAAATTTTGGGGATAATTTATTGTCTCTCGTATGAATGACACCGTAAACAATGTCTCCTAAGCTGATAGGTGAATCTTTTGCCTTCTTGTTAAATGCCTCCGTCATTTCTTCCTTGGACATCGTTAATTGTTTTTTGACTCTTTTGTGAATGTCCTGGAATTCACGTAAACGGAGTTTAGAGTAATCATCGTAATTGTATATAGGATGCTGTCACCTTCTAGGAGCTCATATGGTTATTTTTTATCTGTGCCATATATAATGAAATGTGGTGTGTCACCGATGGATTTATTTATAGACCCATTAATTGAGGCTTCTACTCTGGGAATCCAATCATCCCAGCTTGCATAATTTTCACTGAGAATGTGTCGTAGCACATCTAATACCTTTTTATTTTGTCTCTCTACCAACCCATTCGATGCTGGGTGATAGGCCAAAACGTTAACCTTTTTGATGTTGTATTGTTTACATATTTCTTGTAAGATCTCAGAATTAAATTCTCCTCCATTATCACTTATTAGTACCTTTGGGGTAGTAAAGCGACATATCACATTATCTGTTATTGCCTTTGCTACTGTCTCTGCTGTCTTATCTTTAATCGGAGCTAAAATAACATAACGGGAAAAATGATCCGTTGCAACGAATAAGTATTGGTTATTATTGTATGATAATGGCATCTTGAGTAAATCAACAGCGACAACGTCCCATGGTTGATGTGGTACAGGGTAATTACCCATCGGTGCAGGTGTGATTGGGTATCCTTTGTGTTTCGCACATGATTCGCATCTGTCTATATGATTGTTTATATCTTTTCGTAATGAAGGCCAGTAATATAATAGCTTGGCTTGGTTGAATGTCTTATCCTTTCCAGGATGTCCTGCATGTGGGCTGTCGTGTATCAGTCGTAATACTTGGGGTATCATGTCATTAGGTACTACCAACTGGTTAGTATTTCTTTGGCGTTTTGGTTGTTTAGAATTAATTTTGTATAATGTATTATTGACCATTGTGATTTGTTCAAGTGGGACATGCAGTTTGGGTAATTGTATGTCATCTCCACTTTCTAACTTGTATATTACTTTAGACCATATTGGGTCAAGTCTTTGTGGCTTTGCGATATCCTCGTGGTTTGGGATATTTCCTTTGAGATAACGCCGCGACCTGAATTGTGTTCGGGTTCCTAGATAATGCGTCAGCTACTATGTTCATTTTACCTTGTATATAATGAATTTGTACATTGTAGTTTTCAACTGTACATTTCCATCTTGCTCTCCTCCCAGAAAGGAGTTTTTCTTTAAACATACCCACCAGTGGTTTATGGTCGGTGAATAAGTGGATTTCGTAACCATATACCAAATCTCGAAACTTTTGTAATGCAAAAACCACTGCAAGTGCCTCTAAGTCTGTAGTGCAATAATTTTTCTCCGCACCTCTTGTTTGTCTACTGGCAAATGGAATTGGTTGATTCTTTCCTCTTTTATCTTTCTAGCATCAGTACAGCCCCTAATCTTTTAACTGATGCGTCTGTACAAATAAGAAATGATTTTGTGTAATCCAGATATGCTAAACAAGGTGCATCTGTTAGTTTAATTTTTAGATTGTTAAATGCCCTTTTTTGTTCTTCTTCCCATTGGAATACAGCATCTTTTTTGAGTAGTTGGAATAGAGGAAAGGCTATATGAGAGAACTGTGGTACGAATGACCTATAGTACCCAGCCAGACCTAAAGATTGTCTAACTTCGTCAGTCGTAGTGGGTTCAGGAAAATCTCTCACTGCCTGTATTTTGTCATCAGTGGTGTGAATACCATCAGAACTTAATTTGTGGCCTAAGAAATTTATTTCCTTAAAGCAAAATTTGCATTTAGAAAGTTTAATTTTTAATCCAGCATCACAAAGCTTTTGTAAGAGTAAGTCTAATTTCCTGAGATGATCCTTAATATTCTTCGTTGCGATTATAATATCGTCAAGATAAACAAATATTCCTTGTCCTAAAATTCCGGACAATACGTAATTCATAAGATGCTGGAATGTGCCTGGGGCTGTCCTCAGTCCCACTGGCATTCTTGTATATTGATAATGGCCTCTGTTTGTTGAAAAGGCAGTGTATTTACGTGACTCCTTAGATACCGGAATCTGATAGTAGCCGTTTAGGAGATCGATGGTCGAGAATATATTATTCTCAGGACCAATATTCTGTAGAACATCGCTTAGCAATGGCATGGGAAATCTGTCTGGGATTGTGTGATTATTTAGTTTACGGTAATCTACTACCGCACGCATTTCTCCATTTCGTTTGGGCATGAAGAATAGGGGGGCATTCCACAGGGAGACTGAAGGCTCAATGATTCCAAGTTTTAACATTTCATCGACATACTGATTTGCAAGTGTACGTTGGGAGTGTGGTATGCGGTAAGCTGGTACGAAAATTGGTGGTGTTTCTGGGTGCACATTAATCATGTGATTAATCAAGTTAGTACACCCTAATTGTTCTCCGGGCAATGCTACGGTGTCCCTGTGTGTTTCCAGCAGGGTTAACAAATCATTTTCTTCATCAAATTCACCTGAGTGAATTAAATTCTCTTTTATTCTTTCTCTATCCGTAGATTTTATCTCACTTGTTACTCCAGCTATAACTATTTCCTTCACAGGGGCGGGACATTTTTCAATATTAACTATGCAAGTTCCCTTTTTCAACTGAACTTCCCTATTCATGTGATTAATTATGAATATCTGAGTTTGCCCTTCGTCGTTCGTATGACATAATGCGTTTTCTACTGACAATCCCTTTACTTTACATAATTCTTCTAAGACAAGAACAGTACTATTCCGTAATTTGCTCTTTATGGTAACCTTCATGTATGAATTAGGTGGTATAACTAAATCATTAGTGAGATGGGCTGGAAAAATTGATAAATCAGTACTGTTATCTGGGTCACTAATTCTGGAGGATGGGGTTGGTGGTGGGAGTGGATCTATACACTCATCTGTTTGTGTATGTTTGTTTAAGCCTTTAATATTACCAATTCTTTTTGGCTCTCTTCTATCAATCGGTGAGGGCTCTGAAGTTATTTCCTCTATGAATTCATTATCAAAGTCTATTCCATTCATTTGTGGGAGTATAGTTATGTTCTCAGCTCTCATGGATCTTAAGCCCAGTAACATATGAGCTTTAATTGCTAAGTTTTCAACGATATAGAAAAATGCAGAGAATGGTCTTGTAGTTTCTGTGAAACTGAGATTTAATCTTATCATACCCTTCACTGTAATCTCTTGTCCAGCTACTGTGTATAAATCTAAATCAGCTTCATCCAGAAAAGTTACTTTCTTTTTATTTTTAAGAATTCTATTTAGTTCTTCATGTGTTATTAGGTTCACTGGAGAGCCTGTATCTAAAAATAAGGAAATGTTTTGATCCTCACATACAGCTGGTATCAAGATACACTCATTTCCCAACATGCCTCCTATGTGAAGTTTAGCCTTGTTCTTCTTTACGTTTGTTCGTTTTTTGTCATGACTTGGTCTTCCCCCAATTTGAACATAGACACAATTTTTTCTACTGTTTTGCAATCACTGGTCCAGTGCCCTTGGTATCTATGATGCCTACAGTAAGGACCAAATCCTTGTGTCTTTTGTTTGTTCTCTTTTGCCTTGATAAAGCATTCATACCTTGTGTGTCCTGGTTTTGCACAATAATGACATAGAACGGACCTATCCCTTGACTGTGACCTACGAGGTGATTTCCCATAAGAAGTGTTGTTTATGGCGCGAGACCTGCTCGGGCTGCGCGAATACTTATGAAACTGCCTGTAGGAAGGCGTCTGGGAACGAGGCCTTGGCGCTTTTGTTTGTTTGGCCTGTCTGATTTCTGGTCGCGATCGATTTTGTTCTCTGTTTGGGGACGGTGTAGATGTTTTCACAGCTGATACTGTCTCAGGTACCCTGATTCTACCAGAATGAGCATGTGTGTCGACCACACCTGCTTTACTGCACTGCATCTCTACCTCGTTCATTAAGTCTAGCAAGCACATTCCTGGGGTGTACGCGATCGTCTTGGCGATCTTAAGGGTCCTATCAGGTAATTTACACAAGGCAGCTACATAACCAATGATGTCCACGACGAGGTCTGGGGACATCTTTCCATCATCTGTTATCCAATTAGAATTCTCCAATGTAGCTAATAAAGTTCTCTTGATTGTGGAGACATCAGCAGTTATTTCACTGAGCACATGGTTTGTAGTGTGCTCCCTTACAAGATCTACAATTTTATGTAATTCTGGAATTATACCTGGCAAGAAGTTCATACCTCCAGAAAATTTCTTCAGAAATTCAGTTTTAAATTCATCATATGTCCTAGCACGATGGAGCTTATCTGAGCACAATAAATTGCTTGCTGGACATCTTTCCTGGCTTATGCAAGCTGAAAAAATAGCAATTTTCTCTTGTTCATCTAGTATGTGGCGCTTGATGAACATTTGTTCGCACTGACTGACTAATGAAATGACATCAATGCGATCTTTGTCTGTGCCAGAGAATTTTGGGGCAGTTTTATCCTCGTGATACACAAACACGTGAGGTGTGGTTGTTAGATCAGCGGTATTTGTTTCTTGATCCATTTTTACTGTTTGCCCTGTTAATTCAACTTGGACGTGTTTATCGTTGTGTGAGGGAATGGTGGAATATGTATGACCGGACCGGTGAACCCTGTTAAGTGTATTGGCATACGCGTGTAAGGCAGCGGCAAAGTCCGCACTTCCTACGTCAGAGGTGGTTTCCCACTCATCATCTGAAACTGCCGTATTTGTTTCTCGATATTTAGTGTGTGGTGAGGTTTGTACAAGGGGTGGGCTGCCTTGAGGATCTCTTAATTGTGAGTCTGATGTTGTGTCAATTTGTGTGTCATCTGGTGTGTTGCCTTGGGGTTCTCTTAATTGTGAGTCTGTTGTTGTGGCAAATTGTGTGTCATCTGGTATTAACGTGGGTGGTGGCGAAAATATTCCTGTCATTAAGATATGGTGTTATGAAATACGCCTCTTGCTTATTTATGTCCTAGCAAAATAGATGAGTAAATAAGTTGAATATAGCTAATTTTAGCACTGAGAAGAAATGAGTAAGTATAATTTTACCCACTTGATACAGATCGTAGAGGTGTGTCGATACAAAAGTCGATCTCGGAAGAAAACTACAGGTTTGATTGAAGATCTCTTGATAATTCTAGTGGTGTGTTGATGGACGATATTACTCAGGAAATTCCATGGCCTGGTGCTTGTGGTGGTTAACAGCTGTCCCAGGCAAACCTCAGCATAGAACGTCGAATTTCCAACTTAACTGTGAAAATAAATGAGTATGAGTAGGAGCTATGTGAATTATGAGTAATGAGTAGTGGGTGAGAAGTGCCTGGTGTTAGTCACACGTTGCTTGGCATGGCAGACTCGCGTTGTGATGTCATCTCAGCACATGGTGACGTCGGCTTCCCACACTGGTAGCTTTGGTGAGTGAATGAGTAGCGATGAGTAACTTGAGTGAAGACGGGTGAGTAAGATGAGTTGTGAATATGGACTTGGTGTTTGCTTCGTCGTCTTGACCTCTGCGTCAGCGTAGGCGGGAGAGAGTGGTGGGGGTTTGTGTGCTTGTTGCTTTGGTCTTTCCTCTTCTTTACTTGTTTTGTTTTATATTCTTCTTGTTGCTGCTTGAAGTTACGTGAAGATTATAGAGTTGTTTTGTAGACTTGTAGGCTATTTGCATTGTAGGCTGTATTTTGTAGGAAGTCACTGTAGAACTGAAGCTCATCTTGTAGAGTCTCGCCTGCTTTTGTAGAAATTTGCTTTTGATTCGAAGACGATGTCCGTAGATTCGCTGCTACCAAATGTCATAAAAGACTTTGTGGTTCCTTTGTGGTTGAGTTATATGTATATTAGACTTGTGGACGAGCGGTTATTATACTGTAGTACAGGGGTTCTCAACCTGGGGTACGCGTACCCCCAGGGGTACGTGAGAGGAATTTTGGGGGTACGTGACAGGTTTCTCAAAATACTTCGGTTTTGGATAACTGCAAACCTGTTTGTAGAAAGTGGCCTACATGTGCTAGGCTAGATGTGTCCTCCACTAGAACCAGGACACTAAGTGACAATGTTAACAAGGAAACTCTTGGAGTTATGTCATTTGAGAGAAAGCTCTCTTGGACTACACTTGCCACACAACCTTGCAAACCCATAATACAGTAGTCACCCTTGCTCGTTTTCTATCGATCACGTCTCTCCTCATGCGTACCGAACAGGTACCAAAGTGAGACGCACTGTTCGCCTCTCACTGTCACCCACTCACCACTGTTCCCTCACTACCCTCACCCTCAGGTACATTGAGATCTGCTTCATGGTTTCCAGTGTATTTGTAGTCTGATTTTTTTTCCTCGTTTAAGTTGTCATGGATTTTGCTTGCGGCTACGAAGTCATGTGCCTACACTGCAGCCATAATAACTGGTAATGGTTTCATGGCCAAGTTTGTGGTTTTCAATTACGTCTGCCAACGGCGGTTGCGGCAGAGACTGTGATCATCGATGTATGTATGTTTGTCCGTCTGCCTGTTAGTAAATTCATTACCGTACCCAGCTCACATGTGGGGGGTGGGTGTAAGTCTATTATAGGACCTGGACTGACCCATAAATTCTCAGACAATTATTGTTGTCATTACGTACGGTACTGATGAATTCATGGGCACATTTAGTAATAGATTTTATATACTGATAGATTTATGAGCAGATTTTTTTTGTCATCACACACCGATAAATTCATGGACACATTTGTTATTATTTACTGATGAATTCCTGGACGCATATGTTCTGACGAATTCCTGGGCAAGTTTGCTGGGAAAGTGTACCAATGAATTGATGGGTACAGTTGTTGCCATTATGTGACTGTGTGGTGTGCAGTATTACCCTGTGGTGCGCAGTATGACAGTGTGGTGTGGTGACTTGTCTGTGTGGTGTGCAGTGTGACAGTGTGGTGTGGTGACTTGTCTGTGTGGTGTGCAATGTTACTGTGGTGTACAGTATGACTAGTTATAAGCTGTATATAGCACCACTACCTCACAGTCACAGTTATTGGAAAAATGTGTCTGATTTAGTTCTGTTTTATTATTTTTTTTTTTATGCTTTTCACACACAGAGTGACTTACCTATCACTGTTACTAGTTACAAGTTGCAACTAGCTGCAAGCAGCACTAGTTCACTGTCACAATGATCGAAAACTGTCTGCTATAGTTCTGTTATAGTAAATGTATTGCATGCTAGCAGCCAGTCACATAGTGTTTCCCTATGACAGTAACTAGTTCCTATCAACACTACCTCATAGTGACATACTCACATTAATTGAAAAGTTTGTCTGCTCCACATATATAACACAATTTAAACTTAATAAAACTAAGTCAATAAACCATGCATTTCTTTTTACCCTTCCTGATGCTGCATTGTGGGTAAGGGGTACGTGACCAATACTGAAAGACTTCAAGGGGTACATAAGATTAAAAAGGTTGAGAACCCCTGCTGTAGTAGCTTGTAGTAGATAATCTTTCCCATTTGTCATGTAGTGACAGGAGAGGTAAAGAATAGTATGGGACTATTTTTATTTGTCTTGGAAATGTTAACAAGTCTCTCACACAGAGCGAAGTATAGAGTCCAGTCCCGCTAGCTATCTCTCTGTCTCACTCTCTCTGTCTCTCTCTCTCAAGTTGCCAAGCCCTTCTCCCTGTGACCTGTCTCTTCTAAGGCCTCTCTCCTTCTGAGCTCTCTTTCCTAAATTCTGGTGAAACAGGAGACGTATCACGTGTGTTCCTTGTGGATGGAAAGTTTAAGAAGCCTGTGTGTGAGTATGTGTGTATGTGTGTGTATGGTCACTAGGGCTTTGTTCATGGGTGGATTGCTGACAACTAACTGCATCATCTCCTTACTGGCCACTGTCGTCAGCTTTCCTCAGTGTAATTTGCAAGCTCATTTCCTATTCCCAGGCTCGCATAGAGCTGTCTATCTATCTATTTATCTATCTATCTATAATGATTTGTAATTATAATATGGAGTTCTGATACACCAGTAATCTTGTGTATGGATTATTTTTTTATTTGTTTTTCCTTCCACCGTTCTGTTATTAAGAAAAATAATGGTGGGTGACAGAGCGACTTGGAGGCGTTTTGTCTGCGGCCACCTTTTGCGGGATTAGGGCGTCGGGCTATAGATAGATAGTTAGATATTTATATGAAAGGCCTGAAGAAATTAATATAACACTACGTAGAAATGACATACATATTACATAATAATCATCCCCTACTACCCTAAGGCCAAGGAATGCAAATATGCATTATTTTTAATAATATGAAGTGGTTATTATTGGAGGGAAAAATTTTCCAAAACAGGATGTAACACTGAGATGCAATTTTACTACTAATCAACTAATTACAAGACTGAGTTAAATGTATGTAATATATTAATACACATAATTCCCAACAGAGTATGGGTCATGTGATACAAATAATAAAGATGTACAAATGTCAACTATAATTAGTAATAGACAACCCATTACTACCTTCTGCCCCATGTACGAAGTACGTTATGTATACTGGTAATAATATGAGGTACCTAATTCAAATATAAAAATACAAAATAATATGTATTCGTATAGATTAAATGCTTATCCATTGATAAACAACTCAGTAGCACCCTTGGTGCATTGCATGTGCCTCTTTCCATGACTAGTAAAATGTAGTAAACACAAAGTAAATGCACAAATGACTTCTCCCCAGATCAATTCCACTTTACAATGCCTGACTGATATATTTATATTCTAGAATGTCAATTGACAGCCGTGTGTGACCTCATTATTTGTTGATGGCAAAAGTGAATCATGTGCTTGTTTAGGCTGTAGGAGAGTTATATCATATCTGTAATGCCAGGTGTTTTAGGTTCGGCTTCCCGTTCCTTAAACGCCTAACGTGTAGCGGGGCTCTCTTTCGAGACCTGGGCTTTGGACAAATAAGAGAGAGGCAGGACACAAAAACTCCAGGCAATAACCTTACACGTGTATTACTCAGTCAGACAGGGGAATCAGCAATCGTTACAGACACAATATGCTGGGGGATTATGTATTGTTATATCTAGATAGGGTTAATAGTATCTCACAGGATACTGTTAGAGAATACAGTGAAAACAACATTCGAGGCAGAGTATTCTGAATTAGTATAGACCAAGGTCACCAAACGTGTGGAGAGGTTAGAGATGTTTCTCACTGGGGGGGGAGGGGGGAGGCACTGGGATCTAATTATGATTGTGGTGGTATGAGGTGGAGTTTACTGGTAGCATGTTCACTTTGTTATTTTCTACTTGCAAGGGACTTTTGATTACTGTTACGAACTCCACGGCTTCGGTGTTTATCTTATTACTGTATGGTGATTGCACTGTGTCGGTCCTTCTTACTAACACTTGGGTCTGTTATTATCAATTCACTGTTCCGCCTTGTCATTGTTAGACTATTATCATTTCACTGTGCCTATTTTGCCTACTAACACTATGGGTCTATTACTATCAATTCACTGTTCCGCCTTGTCACTGCTTTACCACTGTAATTTCACAGTCACTGTCACTATGGTTCATCTGGCGGCAGGGGTGTGGCGGAGGGGCAACCCGGCTTCGTTACTGCCGGGGCTGGGGCACTGCCAGGGGAAGCGGTGCTCAGGGGACACAAGATCACGCGCAGGGGCGTCTGCTTTCGTATGGGGCTGTGGATGGTGAAGGGGCCCATACTCTCCGGGCTGGGGACAGGAGTGTGGCCCAACAACTGCCTGGGGCTGAACAACTGCCTGAATCAGTTGTTCAGGCTCCTGACAGAGGGAGAGGTCCTCCGCCATTGAGGTGTAGGGAGTTCCTGCCCGGATGTTCTGGGGAGGGTCTGGGATTCCCGAGGACTGCGGTCCCCAGGGCTGGGTGGTGCCAACAGGGAGGGGCTGCGGCACCGGTCTGCATCGGGGTCAGTCAGGTGGGTCTCCTCCAGAGCCAGTCGTAGGGAGCAGAGGCCGGGGAAAGCTATATGGCCCCTCCAATGCTCCTCTACGCCCTCTGTGTTGGGGGTCGGGGAACTAGGGTCAAGCTGGGGCGGCGGGGCGGCTCTCGGCCGCTTCCGGCTGTAGGGCTCGGCTACTGGCCGTGGCTTCCCAGGGGCACAGCTACAAGCCACCAAGGCCCGGCTATTGGCCGTGGCCTGAGAGGGTGAGTAACTGCCGGCAAACCCAGGGGCACCTTCAGAGCGGCTACAGGCCGTCTGATGAAGGTGGGAGTGGCTACAGGCCGACTCCAGCAGGAGGGGTGTAGAGCGGCTACAGGCTGACTCAGGGGGAACACCTTCGGAGCAGCTACAGGCCATCTGATGAAGGTAGGAGCAGCTACAGGCCGACTCCTTCAGAAGGGGTGTGGAGCAGCTACAGTCCAACTCAGGGGGAACACCTTTGGAGCGGCTACAGGCCATCTGACGAAGGCGGGAGCAGCTACAGGCTGACTCCTTCAGGAGGGGTGTGGAACGGCTACCGGCCATCTCAAGGGGAACACCTTCGAAGCGGCTACAGGCCATCTGACGAAGGCGGGAGCGGCTACCGGCCATCTCCTTAGCGAGGGGTGAGCGGCTACCAGTCGACTCAGGGGGAACGCTTCCAGAGTGGCTACAGGCAGTCTGATGAAGGTGGGAGTGGCTACAGGCCGACTCCGTCAGGAGGGGTTTGGAGCGGCTACCAGCCGTCTCTGGAAGAACACCTTCTTGGCAAAGGCGGAGCAGCTACTGGCCATCTCCTTATTACCCTCAGGACGGCTACAGGCTGTTCCCTTAGCGAGGGGCGGGCGGCTACTGGCCGTCTCAAAGAGGAAGACACCTTCAGAGAGGCTACCGGCCGTCTCCTGACAAAGGCAGGAACGGCTACAGGCTGACTTCTTTGGGGTGCTGGACAGACAGCTCCACCCCTAAGCTGGTTGGTGGAGACTCATCTGGAAGGTAGTGCAGTATTCCTGCTATAGTGACGGCGGGCAGGCTCTGGGTCATAGGGGCGCACGGCCCGGGCTGACTTAGGTCATCGTCACACCGAGTCCTAGTGCACTGCTGCTGCTCCTCCGTGGGCTCCTTGTGGGGGTGTCTGGGAGTTCACGGGGACACTATATTGTATTCCTTGTGAGGGTGGCTGGATGTTCCAGGGGGCACTATGCTGCATTTCAATATCCATCACAATAATTTCATTGTTCCGAGTGCAATCAACCTGTGGACGACTAATGATCAGACACTGATGGATATGCAATCCCTGAGGTCGAGTCATATCATCATACATGCCTATATCTACCTTAAACAGAGCAGTGTTAATGATGTGCTGTACAACTGATAATGATGATCTGTTTGCAAGTTTCTTCAACTTCACTGCAACATTGTCACCAAACACCGAAGTTTCATCATTATCAGAAATGTTTCCACTGAGGCTTTTCATGATAGTATATGCTTCCTGTAGTCGTTCATCATTATTCCGTTTATGGCACGTTGTTCTTGCTGGATTTGATGATACACTATGGTGTTTAGGATTTTCTGTGGGTTCCCTCTCATTTGTTGCATCTGCAGAAGCTTCATCTGTTTGCACTGCTACCACAGGCTCCTGAAGGAAATTAATATGATTAATGAATGACAGTGTGCTTAGACGTATAGTTACAATCCACAGTTGCAAGGGCACCACCATGTGAGTGAAGGCCCCATTGGCCTTTCAGAACGAAGTACTACCCTGGCAACACATACACCACACACTTAAATTATTATACGGTATTACTGATGTTTCGGACCAGTATCGCAAAGCCATTTTTTTTACTCATTATAACCTCTAGATATCATTATTATAAACATGAACATCATCAATAGGTTCCACACATGTTTAATAACGTTGAAAATGATATATGAATATTGTCCACATATTCACATACAGGTGAAGATGTTGACAGGGGTGCCTCGTGAGAGGTGTGGTATTTTGGTTTCACACGCAATTTAATTGCCCCCTGGGGGGGGGGGCCTCAGCCTAGGCAGTGGCAACTACAGGCTAGGCTGAGTCATGTTGTGATGGGTTCAGTTGGGTTATGGTAAGATAGGTTAGGTTTAGTTTAACAGGGTTTTTCAAATGGTTTTTGGTGACTTTCTAATTATTCTAACCTTCATAACCCCCTCTCCCCTTGGATAGTGGGAAAACGAACCATTAACGGCGGAAATGACGGTCAGAATCGTACAAAAGACATCAAAAGCCATAGGAATAGCAGTGTACATAATTGTTGATGCGAATACTGGTCCTAATTGTCATTATATCCGAATATACATGGCTAAACAGAACACGATTTAAATATTACTATGTGTAATGTTATTTTTGTGAAATATTGTTTATGCATATACCAGTACATACTTTATATATTTACATATTATTGCAGATACCACACACACAAGAGGAGTGGACTGCAAAACAAGATGGATATGATGAAATAAGGAACTACACCCACTGCGTAGTGTAACGGTATGAATTTACTATCCCCACCGTTATTGTTCATCCAGTGTTATGTGTAATGCCAGGATTTTTATCCCACCAGTATTCTTCAATCAGTGTAATGACGGATATGTATAATCTTACCGGTTGTTGGTACTGGGTAACTTACCCATGGATAATACAGGTGGTACTCGACTTAGTATAGTAGATGATAATTATTTAAGAAAAAATTTTTGTAGCGTTTGTAGTTTTTGGCCGAGCTTAGATTTAGTCAGTACCACAGGTGGTCGTCGTTCCCTCAGCAAAGGAATCTTGAATTGGAAGGGGAGTGAATTAGGCTTGAGGACTTAATTCCCTTGATTAGGTACACTAAGAAAGAGAAAAAATTGATAGATACTTTACTTTAATAATTTTATGCTGGTTTCCACAAAACATTTTTAATTACATGACCCTTTGTCATATGAAAGAAGATTATACATTAAAACCAGAGTTTGGATGATCATTCCTACAACATTGTCACCAGGCGAAAACAATTTGATACATACAAACGATTTATGAGGTCATAGTACCTTACTTTCTTTTTGTCAGTTACTCATGGGCTCGACAATAGCCTCAAGACAGGGACCTTTTTACGAGCATGGGTTGTCTTTTCAGGCTGGCATAGCCTCGAACCAATAAGAATTATTACTCGTGTTCATTTTCGTCCATATAATATACTCTCATCATGTAATTTTCTATAATCCACTATCAGTTCAGGATTATTTATAGTTCATAATCATCATTACTACATAATCACCAAAAATGCATAATCACTCGGGCTTGTGTAGCCTCGAGGTACGATTCAAAAAAATTGTTTAATCACCAAGAATTCGTATTCACTCGGGCTTGTTTAGCCTCGAGATACAATTCGGACATTGTATAATCACCAAGAATACATAATCACTCGGGCTTGTTTAGCCTCGAGGTACAATTCAGACATTGTATAATCACCAAGAATACATAATCACTCGGGCTTGTTTAGCCTCGAGGTTCAACTCAAAATTACATCATTGCTCACAATCACTAAGTTCTCTTCCACGCTCCTAATTTCCTAACCTTAATTTAAGAAAGAAAACGGTTAATGGTTTTGAATTTCGCCCTTCCATTACCAGATTACATCACTTTTAAATTTCTATTTCTTATTTACAAAAAAAATTCACTTGATAGATCAATAATACTATTACAATTACATTTGGTTTATAAAATAATTCATGGGTGGTGTAAGTGTGTATGTTCAAGTCTTTGGACAATACTACGGGAAGGCCTCGTGCTCACACTGATGTCGCCGGTGTCTGGGGACTGAACGAACGTCCATTATACACGACGTCTGGGCCTCGAGTGGGCTTCCTGGGTATGCTAGCGACGCCACTGCTAAGTCAAATGAGGCGGTGTTTTTTAAATATGGTGGGTTTCAATTCTCTCCACAATTTATTTAGCAGTGTACCCATGACGCCAGGACTTTTGATTGAATTGGGGAAAATTTGGGATTTAATCCTTAATTTAGGTACTGATTTTTTCACTATCCCGCCTTGAATTTTGGGGCAGCTTATGCCATCTAGTGACGGCTAAGATAAACGGGACCTTTAAATCCTCACAAATGACATTATTTAGGCCTTTTTGACTGTTAATCTCACATATTTGGGTTCTAGCGGCTTCATTAGTAAACATTTCACAACTAGGATACGGAAAGAATTGTATATTCATCATTATTTTGTTTAAGGTTTAAACTCGGCGCCCAACAACGACAAGAAAAGCTACGCGCATCTGTTATTCATTACTCGACTAGACGGAGGAATTCCCATAGCTCAACATCCACACTTACATCACCCAATGCATAGATATAGAGATACATACATATAAAAATAAAGTTAACCCTACATTAATCATTAACATATGAATTACTACTTAGGATAGGAATTTATAGACTAATATTCAGGTTACATCCTATCTAACTTAAAAATTACAGTACTCCTAAACATATACATGAATATTATATTTGTGGCACTATACAGCTCCCACGTTCAGAAAACAAATTTTACAAGTCAATCTTCTATGACATGTGCATGGATGGAATGTTGTTACTCTGATAACTGCTATGAACACTTTGAATTGATATACTTTTCCCCACAATCGGTGGCACCTGTCGGTCCACATTAAATACCTGATGCGTACCTCGAAAGGTCGCTTACTCACTACATTAGGAGGTATGATCACTCCTTACACAGGATGTTATGAGGGAATTTATGCCCCAGTCAGCCTCAGGTTTTGGAGGATAGCTTGTCACTCACCTGAGCTCGACAGGGTCTCTCGAGAGTGAGATCACCACGGGAGGGGCTTCCTTCCACTCTTCCATTCGCAATCACATTCACTCTGTCCTTTTGTTTCCAGCTTTCCGCCGCAAGAGGTGAGCGCTCATTCTGTCCTGAAGACTCCACTACCTCATAAACCGTGCTAACTGCAAGGTGAGGGGATTAATTACTCCCTTCGAAGTAAGGCACTTCCCGGTTCCAACAGGAACTCTTCTCTCTTTTCCTTTTTACACCCTGTCCTCGGGGATGAGTCCACCCGGAACATAACTTTAAGCAGTTATGTTTCACAACATTCGTCACATGCACTTGCCTACTTTTCTAACTAACACTCCTCTATGAGTCTCCGAGGGGCATTCCTCACTCGCGGTGGTAATCGCTCATCTTCGGGCTCCGGGGCGAGCTCCTGTTGCAACGGTTCTAAGAGCCATTCCTCGGTACCGTAATATGGTTTTACCTTTTCAGCAGCCCTTTGTATTTTTTTTCCACTAAATACATTTTCAATGATATAAACACTTACATCTAGCAGCACTTCAATCACTTTATACAGGCCGTCCCATTTGGCATTCAGTTTTCTACAGGTACCCGGCTGTATGGTCTCTTTTTTCGCCCACACCAAGCTATTGATTCCAACCTTCTGTGCTCTCCTCTGCCTGTTGGCCACCTCCCTGTATCGTCTAGTCATCATTTGGTTAGTACCCTTGATGAGCGTGTGTGCTATCGCCAGGTCGTCCTCCTCTGCATCCACGGAAGGCAATAAGGTACCAATGAGGAGAGGGGGATGGTGTGAGAAGAAGGCATAATAAGGCTGTTGTCCCGTGCTCGAGTGCACCTCTTGATTTATGACGGTCTGACACGACTGGGGCAGCTGAGGCCAACGCAAGGGGTGTCCGTTGCAGAGAGATGCTAGGAAGCTTTTCATAGTCCGATGCATCCTTTCAGTGGTGGAATTTCCCTGGGGATGATAAGGGGTGACGTAGAACAAGTCCACCTGGTTCCTCCAGCAGAACTTCTTGAACTCTCCACTCGTGAACTCTCCGCCGTTGTCCAGCACGATACCTCGTGGTGTCCTAAAGTCGGTAAAGCATTGCCCAAGACAGTGTATGATGTGTTGTGTATGTTTATCTCTGAGAGGATAATATTTCACAAACCTACTATAATGATCTATCACAGTTTGGACATAGCGGTAACCCTGAGATCCAGCAACCATATCAGTCAAGTCAATCCCGATACGTTCCAATGGTTTGCTTACAGGCGAGAAACCTTTCCAAGGTTGCTGCAACCCAGTTTCACCTTTGAATCTCTGACAAGTGGGACACTGTTTCACATACTCGCATACATCTACCTTTAGATTTGGCCAATAGAATAGTTCTTCGGCTTTCTTAATGGATTTTTTCTGACCTAGATGTCCTGAGATTTCATGAGCGTGTTTTTTAGCTTCTGTAGTGATTGACTTAGGAATCATCAAACAATATTGGATGCTACCATCATTTGTTTCACGAGCAAAATATAATAGTTCGTCAATCAATGCGAACTGGCTCAACATAGCTTTTAGTAGTCTTTTAGTAGGGAGCTTCTCACTACGCAAGTACTTAACTAACTCATCCCACATGGGTTCTTCTCGTTGCTTATCTCTCATCTCGTCTCGACTAAATCCAAGCCAGTTGGTTTCTGACTGGTGGAATATCACTCTGACAGGTCTAGCAAGTTGATCGGCAACTACATTATATTTACCCTTGACATATTGCATGCTGTAGTCGTACTCACGCATCTCGAGAATCCATCTGTTCATACGTGGGGATTTGGTTTTTCGCTTAAAAATGCTGGTAAGCGGTTGATGGTCTGTCAAGATAGTAAAGTGGGAACCCCACAAGTAATGGTGAAAGTTGCGGCATGTGAGAACGACGGCCAATGCTTCTTTGTCTGTTGCCGAATATTTTCTCTTGCAAGGATTGAGCTTTCTGGAAAAGTAACCAATAGGCAAGTTGGAGTTGTCTGGTTGGATCTGACTTAATACGCCACCAATATGGGTGTTGCTCGCGTCGGTGGTTACAATGAATGGTCGAGTCACATTGGCTCTTAGCAATACTGGCGCATTCACTAAGCTCGACTTCAATTGATCAAACGCGGATTGACACTCATCTGACCATTCGAACGCTACTCTGGATCTGGTTAAGTTAATAAGGGGACCTGCTATTTTTGCGAACGAAGGTACGTGTTTTCGGTAGAACCTGCACATTCCAAGGAATCTCCGGACTTCTTTTACTTTTGTGGGTCTTTTCATTTTGTTGATAGCCTCTATGTTTTTTGGGTCCGGCGTACTCCCGGCCGCTGAGATTTTATGGCCAAGAAAGGTTACTTCTTTTAACCCAAAGGTACATTTGCTTAAATTTAACTTGGCCCCATTCTGTGTGAGTAAAGTGAATAGTTGCTGTAAGCGACTCAACAACATGGGGAAGTCATCAGCCCAAATTATCAAATCGTCCAAATAATTCTTTACCCAGCCTTGCTTCAACAATGGAGTAAGAATGTCCTGCATTCGTCGGGAAAATATGGCTGGTGAACATTTTAGTCTGAATGGTAAGCGCCTAAATCTGTAAAGTGAGACTCCTTCACTGAATGTGGTTAAATCACGACTTTCTTCGTCCAGCATGATTTGAAAATATGCCTCACGCATATCAAGAGTCACATAGTAATTATGACCTGCGGCCTGCTCGACTAATTCTTCCAGTCTGGGCAGTGGCTAGATATCCGTGGCTAGATGTTGATTCACGTGGCGATAATCTAAACACATGCGCTTGCTGCCATCCGGCTTGTTATCTAATACAATAGGAGATAACCAGGCAGCTGTTGATCTTTCAATAATTTCTCTGTCTTCCATGTCTTGCAACATTTCAGCGATCACCTGTTTAGCTTGTTCAGGGTATCGATAGATCAGTCCACGGCTGGGCTGTGGATCTGCTTCTTTAATGTGAACGGGGGGACCGCTGATGGTTCCTAGTTCTCCTTTTTCCAAAATGAAGAGGGGATCGTGTTGCAGAATTACGTTAGCTAATTCTTCTTGTTGAGCTGAATCTAAGAGTGGCCATGTCTGTTCGTCAATTAGCTTTCGGAGTCGTTGAACACGAGTTCCGCTTTCATCAGTTCGATCACTGTTAGGGATCAGGTCATTATGAATTTTGGTAACTTAGTTGACTGTACTTACAGGAGTGTCGTCAATGATTTCATATGAGCCTAGAATGGTACCTGTTCGAAACAGTTTATCTTGTTTGGCTCTATTATTGAGGGGCAAATAGACTAGGCCCTCTGAATTCACCTGTAATATGTAAGGGTGACTATTATGACTGAAACGCGCTTGTGGGTAAAACAGTAAAGTGGTTTTAGGCTCCTCACTCACTGGCACGGCAATGAATTTGGTTTGATATGGGGTGAGTCTCTCTACTGTTACAAGATTAATTTGCTTCAACTGTTGAGGATTCCTGACGGCTCTGATAGGTGTGGCCTGGACTCGCTGAACTTTTCCTTTCCGCCACGGAACATAGTTCACGATGTACGGGGCTCCTCCCCACATCAGCACTCATTGCGCACCATTCTAGATCAATGGAGATTGTCCGAGGACATCACATCCCAACAACATTTCAGTAGTCAAGTAGGCGTTCAGGATGGCTGGACACCACTGTTGATGAACTTTCTCATCTCTCACTCTGATATCTACTTTGACCATACCCAGGATACGGAGTGGCGCTCCTGTGACTCCCTGTAATCTCGGTGGATTTCTCCTCGTATTTATTTCTGTTCCTAACCGCTTCGCGGTGGCCTCTTTAAGTAAGGTATATCCACTCCCTGTATCAACTACAGTGTCCACTATCTTGTTATTCACGCTGACACTTATTGTGGGCGATGTTATGCCTGCGGTTAGTCAAATAGACTGATGGGGGAACCTTGTTTGAGTGGCAGTCTGCCTCGCATTTGGATTGGGTGGGTGAAATCTGTTATTGCTCCGCGTTGCTGCACTGCAGTTTATGCGCCCTGGGCAATCATTACTGCCTCTACGACATCCCAACCTACGGCAATCAAAACAGTGGCCTGGTGGTGGTTTGGCCCAACATTCTTGCAACGTGTGTGAACTCTTCAGACAATGACTACAGTATTTTCGCCTCGGTGTTACATGAGTAGATTGTTTTTGATTGAGTTGTTCTAAATTTGTTTTCAAATCCCTTAACTGAGCTCTCAATTCAGTCACTTCCTTGTCTGACTCGGGTTGACAGTTATCATGGCATGGTCTTGGTGGAGTATCAACTACATTGGTATCTGAGGGATCTTCACTTTTATTGTCTCTATCCGGCATTGCATTAACTCTGGTGGTATACCTCTCTTCGAGAAGCTGCCTTTCATTTTCGATCCTGTCAATGAATTTACGGAGTGGATATCCGTCATCAAGGTAACCTTCCAATTTTTCCCTAGACTCGAGCAGAAGACCATACCACAGTTTCTTCTTGATCCGTTTATCTCGCGAGGGAAACTTTTCTTTTGGGAACTTTGTTTCGAGAGCCACATGTTTACACATGAACTTATGTACACGCGCCTGGGGTGATTCTTCTCAGTCGTAGGTCATGCTCTCTAGCTCTTGCCAAGCTCGATCTACACTCAGCTCGATGGCAAACTCCGCACTCAAGAATTTTTTAAGCTCGGGCCACAACAGTGCAAAATGCTTCTTTTGATAATTATGAATAAAAGTGGCCAATTCGGAACCCATTCGACTTTTGGCGTTGCTGGTATGAGTTTGTTCCACCGCCTCACAAAACATTTCGAGGCGAGATGTAGCTTCTATCCCTTGCAGCTGATTTAATTCCAAAATTGGGATATAGCGCGGTTTTGTGAGAAAGTGATGTGAATTCATAATGTGTGAACAAGGGGTCGAGTGTGAAAGCAGCATTGTGTTAGTAGTACCAAACTGTTCCTCAGCCTCATCCAATTGAATGGTTACATGATCTCTCCCCACTTGTGACGGACGATCAGCTTCCGGCTGTGTCTGAGCAAACAACTGTCCATACAGAGACATGGTGACCCTAATGTACTATTCTTACTCACAAAAAAGAAGGAAATTAAATTTTGAAATGTTGTCTCTTTACCTTTCACATCCCTTCATTTTCTCACCAACGCCACTAATTTGGGAACGATGAATATCCCACCGCTATTGCCACCAGTGTAACGGTATGAATTTACTATCCCCACCGTTATTGTTCATCCAGTGTAATGTGTAATGCCAGGATTTTTATCCCACCAGTATTCTTCAATCAGTGTAATGACGGATATGTATAATCTTACCGGTTGTTGGTACTGGTTAACTTACCCATGGATAATACAGGTGGTACTCGACTTAGTATAGTAGATGATAATTATTTAAGAAAAATTTTTTGTAGCGTTTGTAGTTTTTGGCCGAGCTTAGATTTAGTCAGTACCACAGGTGGTCGTCGTTCCCTCAGCGAAGGAATCTTGAATTGGAAGGGGAGTGAATTAGGCTTGAGGACTTAATTCCCTTGATTAGGTACACTAAGAAAGAGAAAAATTGATAGATACTTTACTTTAATAATTTTATGCTGGTTTCCACAAAACATTTTTAATTACATGACCCTTTGTCATATGAAAGAAGATTATACATTAAAACCAGAGTTTGGATGATCATTCCTACAACATTGTCACCAGGCGAAAACAATTTGATACATACAAACGATTTATGAGGTCATAGTACCTTACTTTCTTTTTGTCAGTTACTCATGGGCTCGACAATAGCCTCAAGACAGGGACCTTTTTACGAGCATGGGTTGTCTTTTCAGGCTGGTATAGCCTCGAACCAATAAGAATTATTACTCGTGTTCATTTTCGTCCATATAATATACTATCATCATGTAATTCTCTATAATCCACTATCAGTTCAGGATTATTTATAGTTCATAATCATCATTACTACATAATCACCAAAAATGCATAATCACTCGGGCTTGTGTAGCCTCGAGGTACGATTCAAAAAAATTGTTTAATCACCAAGAATTCGTAATCACTCGGGCTTGTTTAGCCTCGAGGTACAATTCAGACATTGTATAATCACCAAGAATACATAATCACTCGGGCTTGTTTAGCCTCGAGGTTCAACTCAAAATTACATCATTGCTCACAATCACTAAGTTCTCTTCCACGCTCCTAATTTCCTAACCTTAATTTAAGAAAGAAAACGGTTAATGGTTTTGAATTTCGCCCTTCCGTTACCAGATTACATCACTTTTAAATTTCTATTTCTTATTTACAAAAAAAATTCACTTGATAGATCAATAATACTATTACAATTACATTTGGTTTATAAAATAATTCATGGGTGGTGTAAGTGTGTATGTTCAAGTCTTTGGACAATACTACGGGAAGGCCTCGTGCTCACACTGATGTCGCCGGTGTCTGGGGACTGAACGAACGTCCATTATACACGACGTCTGGGCCTCGAGTGGGCTTCCTGGGTACGCTAGCGACGCCACTGCTAAGTCAAATGAGGTGGTATTTTTGAAATATGGTGGGTTTCAATTCTCTCCACAATTTATTTAGCAGTGTACCCATGATGCCAGGACTTTTGATTGAATTGGGGAAAATTTGGGATTTAATCCTTACTTAATTTAGGTACTGATTTTATCACTATCCTGCCTTGAATTTTGGGGCAGTTTATGCCATCTAGTGACGGCTAAGATAAACGGGACCTTTAAATCCTCACAAATGACATTATTTAGGCCTTTTTGACTTAATCTCACATATTTGGGTTCTAGCAGCTTCATTAGTAAACATTTCACAACTAGGATACGGAAAGAATTGTATACAGTAGTGCACCAACTTTCGCTACAGTAGGATTCGCGGAATCCACTTTCGCGGCATGCACCAAATATTCCCTAACTTTCACTTTCGCTTGAAAAAAATCGATTTTCCCGCACAAATTTTGGGTTTGGGACAATATTTTGAACTTTGAATTTCCTGCACCGCCCGCCCGCAACCCACCGCCATCTTGAATGACGTCATGTCAACACTCTGTCCACCCATTCCCGCCATTGTGTACGAGCGTGCTGCTCCATTGTGTTGGATTCTCACGGTTCAATGGCCTCTACTATACCTGGTAGTGTGGGGAAAGGGCCTGGTGGTGTGGGGGGAGAGCCTGGTGGTGTGGGGGGAGGGCCGGGAGGCAGTGGTGGTGATAAAAAGTGGCCGGGACATTCAAAGTTGGGAGGTGGCGCCAATACGTCTGGTGTGGCTAAATAAGCCCGCCACGCGCCTCGGATACTTACCCCCAACATCCATTAAACACCTCAACCTGGTCTCTGTGGTATGTTTCTCCTCATATAATGTGTACTGTACAGTTTTTATTGTTTGTATCTCACAATGCAATGTACAATAGTGATTTGATGTACTGTATTGCATGTGAAAATGAAAATCTGATGTTACTTTAGGATAACCGGGAACCAATTAACCTTTTTGCCATAAAGACAATGCCCCAACTTTCGCTAATTCCACTTTCACGCATTATTTTTGGACCCAATTAGGCGCGAAAATTGGTGCCCCACTGTATTCATCATTATTTTGTTTAAGGTTTAAACTCGGCGCCCAACAACGACAAGAAAAGCTGCACGCGTCTGTTATTCATTACTCGACCAGATGGAGGATTTCCCATAGCTCAAGATCCACAATTGCATCACCCAATGCATAGATACAGAGATACATACATATAAAAATAAAGTTAACCCTACATTAATCATTAACATATGAATTACTACTTAGGATAGGAATTTATGGACTAGTATTCAGGTTACATCCTATCTAACTTAAAAATTACAGTACTTCTAAACACATACATGAATATTATATTTGTGGCACTACAATAGGAAATATTAATGGTTAACGCGTACTTTTGGAGGGACCCAAAAATAGTGGTACTTTGTATTACAACTATAAGGGATCATTCAGCATCGTACTATTAGCAGTTGTTGGAACTCACTATAACTTTATATTTGCTGATGTAGGCTGTCAAGGAAGAGTAGCAGATGGAGGAGTATTCTGGAACGCATCATTGTATGAGGAGCTCATGACGGGAAGCCTTAATTTACTAGATGCGGAGCACCTTAGAGGACAGGTAAAACCTGTGCCATCAGTTCTTGTAGCTGCCAACGCTTTCCCATTAACAACTCACATAATGAAACTTTACCTAGGGAATATTGATAAGGGATCATCTCAGAGCACATATAAAGCTTTTGTGTGCAGATAAGATAATAAGTATTCTGGGACATGACGCGCCAGCTTTTCTCCCCTCCCCCCTGCCTGCTGCGTGCTCCAAATATGTGTATTCTCGGCTTATTTTCACCACCCAAACATATTTATTTTGCCACAAAACCCACATATTCCTATTTGTCAATGTTTGTTCTACATGATAAGCAAAAAAAAACGCACAAAAAAATAAACACTATATGTACAGTCGCCAAACTTTCCACCTGGGCCACCTAGCCGCGAGACGTGGGTAACGGGTGCTGGCAACAGTGTATCTGTTTGTTCGTGTGTACATGCTCGACGAAAGTTCGGATCATCAACACTCTTCGTCCGTAGTGAACCTCCTTCAGAGTCATAATAGATGGCTGGGTATGTAGTTGGGTGGGGAGAAAAATGTCTCAGGAGTAAGACGGCTCTCCCATCGGCTCAGTCAGTTGCATGAAACTGGTCGCACTGAAAATTGTTGTGTGCCACAGGTCGCGCTGACCAAGGCCAAATAAATGACTATATTAGTTTTATAATAAGGTAATACATATAATGTGATATAAATATATACTATTATATATAGTGCAATAATATATACTATGCTTATTTGGCCTTGGTCCGTGCAACCTGTGGCACGCAACAATTCCATGCGACAGATTTCTGCAACTGGTCGAGCCGGTGGGAAAGCTGCTTAAGGGGGAAGCTTGGCATAGTGACGGCCAGGCAGCCGCTGGACTGGGGGGGGGGGGTTATACGATAGTCATACCGCCAGTTATAATAACTGCCGAACAAGTTTTTGAGATCCATTAGCATTCTACTAAATATTTGCATTCTTAACAATACTAAACATTTCATTTTCCACGCTGATTTTACATTGTTACCATATATACTGGAATCGCTCCAGGTCTCTCTCTCTCTCTCTCTCTCTCTCTCTCTCTCTATCTATCTATCTATCTCTCTCTATCTCTCTCTCTCTCTTTCCTTATATAAGTAATTCCATTTCATTGGGTTATCACTTAATACATTATCTGTATAGGTTGAAGAGGAATGCATTTACCTAACATCTACGTCCAGTTACAAGTAAGATTACCTGCCATATTGACATCATGAATGACACTGACCAATAAACACTAGGATGATGTTCAGACACTGTTACCGGTTGCTTATTTCCTCGTTGGTAGTACTTCAGGTAGATGTTTTTATGCGTTCTGTGGTGCACCACGAAGAGGTTAAAATACTGTCACCCCAACAGGCAAAGAGTGTATGCACACTGTTGTCGAATGCGGCGATTATATCAGCTATGAGAATGACTTACTGTATCATATTTCATATGACTATGGTCATAACCGCACACCTTTATAGTCCATTCATCTAAACAATGACTGAATTACACATTACAATGAAAACTAATTGTGAGCGGTGCCGCTTATGTGTGAGGCCACACATTTACACGCTCATCGAATATTCACCGAACAACATTATCTTACATTATAGCAAGATGAAGACACCACCTCTCCATCACAGTATGCAAAAGCTTCCAGTCATTTTAAGCACAATTGCTATTGAATCATGAATTGTTGGGACATTTATATCACCATTGCCTGTGATATTACTTATGTGATTGGTAAATGCAACGTAACGAACATGAAATTATCATTACAGGCTGGATTTTTTTTTTTTTTTTTTTTTAATACCACGAACCTACCCGGTAGGCGCTTTAGCGCCCGTCACGGAGGCCCGGGGTGCGAGGATATGCGATGTTCGTTGCTGACTGGCTGCTACTAAGACCTAGGTCATATGATAAGGGTTTGGTGTTTAATAGGAGAAACCCATTTCTCCTGACGGGGGTGGAACCACGTCACACGGATCGGCTGGCGGAAGCGTTAACTACCACGTCACCCACAGTACTGTTTCACATATTTAATATGTATCATCTGTTAAAACAATTGCTGTGTTTGCGTTGCAAGCCAAGTGATCCACGTAATGATTAAGTGATGATATGCTTAGGTTTTCTATTGCTAACGAAAGGATCGACATTGAGATGCATATTATTTACATTAATAAATGTAAATTGGGGGAGGCGGTGGCTCAGTCGGTAGAGAGGTGGCCTGCAGTCCTAACGGACCCAAGTTCAAATCCCCGCTGGGGCTGGGAACAGTTTAGGGATCTGAATTTAATAAAATCAGACTTTACTGATCTGCCAGAAGACCCGCCGACATGTCGTAAAAATACCCCCGCTAATACCAATACACCAGTCCTGTATGAGACAGCCCTAGCATGTATTCAATAAGGACGGTGGGTGTTAGTGCCGAAGTGGTGACATGTAGAGCTGTATAGAATGCAGGAGGAATGCTGGGCCTTGAGAGCAGGCTGTGAAGCCTATGCCCAGAGTCGGACACGTAAAAAAAAAAAAAAAAAAAAAAGTTGCCCGTTACTGGACATTTCTTAATTAACCTACAACAAAACATACATTATGGTGTAACTGAACAAAAACATTTGTATAAAGTGACATACCTCTACACTGACATACATTGTAAACTACTACCCTGAACCCTGATTAGCTGACTCAAGGCAGTATACCTCAACGAACGAGTTTCAACCTGCGACACCTACAGTTCCTATCTCTCCTACTTAGTTTAAGTTAATATCCACCCAATGAGTAATCCTGTAACGATTTATGACCTAACTTATCTAATCATTTCTCGTATCAAGAGTGGTATTTCAATAGATTTAATCGAGACCGGCCCAGGACTGGCGAATGCAAAAAGAACGGTCAGACATCGGTATCAATTTTCCTACCGTAATTGCCGGTCACACGACGGTTCCTCCCCCCAGTATTCAGTAGACAATTTTTAGCCATGGGTTTATCATGTAATTATGAAAAAGAATACGTTTATAAATATGTAATATATGTAAAGATGCGGTCTTTTAGATTATTTTACTTATTGTTTTTAATACTCGCATTATTCAGTACTTTCAAGATGTTCCTTTGAAATTCTATCGACTGAAAATTGTCAACTGAATATTGGGATGAACTCTGAGGTTCACTACGGAAGACGAGAGTTGATGATCCGAACTTTCGTCGAGCATGTACACACGAACAAACACATACATTGTTGCCAGCACCCATTACCCACCTCCCGCGGCTAGGTGGCCCAGGTGGAAAGTTTGGCGACTGTACATTAGGGCTGTGTGAATAAACATTCAGGAGCATATCTCTCACTTCCCAACATCATAAGTCGAATGTTTACTAATCAATCTCTTCATGTTTTTACAATCATTGGAAAGAGAATTTTATTAGCTTTCGAATGCTGGAGGTCCCAGTTCCATATGAGGTATGGTGTTCGAGTAATAAGCGACAAAGTAAAACCCATTTCCAACACACAACAGATTTTTTATTCAGGAAGCTCTATCGAAAGACTTTTTTTGCCACTATTATGTTTTTATTTTATTTTCCTATGCAGAATTTCATTGGCTTTCATTTGAGCCCAAAACGGTGATCCTAGGCCTCATAGTTTTCGAGAAAAATGCAAAAAACCACAGTGTACCCGCACCGTGTCATGACTGTCGGGTGGTTTCCTGCCTTCCTCTAAGATACTGCATGTATGTCACCAATTCTTTGTTCACTAGATATGCACACTATATTCACATGATTCACTGTCACTATTTATTATAGCTGAATACTCACATTTGGTGCAGGGTAGAGGCAGTATAGTTGATTAGAAACAGTAGAACAATCTTTGTTGGGCCAACTGCTGATAATGACCAGGAATGCTTCACAAACACCAAATTTTCTATTGCAGACACCAAATCTAATCACAACAGTGCCCAAACACTATACACAAGCACTACTGGTAAAGTGAAATATGTTGCATGGCCAGGACGGGGGTAAGAGTGGAAATTTAAAGGGACAGAACCACACAGTACCTTCCCCGCTCACAGCTCATTTGGTACTGAATAATCTGTCCGCTCTCTTGCTGGTATCGAGACCCACAGTTGCCAACTCATTACTTTTGACGAGGAACAAGGAAGCTATGACGCCTCCAAAAATGACGCCAATCATCCAAAAACTTTTCCTTTGACGAAAGTTTTTATGCTGTAATGACGCCAAAAGTGTCAGTGTGTATTGTCGCAACCAGACCCTAATAATGACAAACGCATCATCATGTACGAAGGGGCTAACTACAGGTCATCAAGGGCATGCCGTGTAGTTGAGAATGTGTTTGGCCTAATGGGTGAAGTATTTAGGGTATTTCGGAAGCTCGTACCTTTACAGCCTAATAAAGCTATAAAAGTGGTTCTAACCTGCATTCACCTCCACGATTACCACGGAAGGAACCAAGAATCACAAAATCTATACTGTCCTCCAGGCACGTTCGACCTTGAGTCTGTACACACAGGTAATGTACTACCAGGGTCATGGAGACATGAAGTGGAGGATGAAGCATGGAGTATTTGCATAGGGTTGTTAGGAACATTTCAAATGAGGCAAGGGATATCAGGAATGAGTTCGCCACATATTTCATGAGTGAACATTGGAGGGTGCCCTGGCAGGACAGACTGGCGTAGAGCACAAACTCGTACATGGCCATAGGTGTCCATAAAGATATGGGTTTTCCGTAATTTTTTTTTTCCTTAATTCTCTTGCATTAACATCATGTTTAAGTACATGTGTGTATATTGTAATGCTGATGTGGATGTAAGGGTGGTGTGTGTCTCTTACTAATTAAAACATACTAATTTGGTTTGTAGTTATAGTGCAAGGAAATGCACTATTTTTTTTTTCTAGAAAGTATTTGCTGTATTAAGCCCATGTCAAATGAAAATACTTAAATTTGGTTTGTGCTGTTATACTGCAAGGAAATACACTGTATATTATTTTCAAGAAAGTATTTACTTATTAATTTCATTTCTTAATACAAATGCCACATTGATTTTAGATGTAACAAAATGAATCAGGAGTGGGGGGGGGGGAAGATGAAACAAGGGCTGGAGGGAATCTAAGAGAGAATATATATTGAAGATCTGCTGAATGGTTTTCATCCTGAGGGGGGGAACTTATCCCTGCGGGAACCCTGAGGATGGAGGATTAACTAGTAGAGGACTTCTCTCATTACTTTGAGTATTCATTTAAGTCTCTTTTACTCAGTCTCTCCCTGTAGGTGATTCACAAAGCTGACTGACAACAAGGTACCTATATTACTGCTAGGTGAACAGGGACGAACATGTGATGCAACACTTGTGTCCAGAAGATGTCTGCTCCGCCCAGGTATTGAACCTGGGACCATCTTCTTGTCAGTCAGACTTTCTAGCACTGCCGCGGGGCCAAGAGAGAGAGAAAGAGAGAGAGAGAGAGCTACTGTAGGCTATTATATCTCCAATAAACCTGTCGCTTCACCCTGGCCTATGTATATGATTGCTGACTGTATAATGTATATAGGAAATTATTTTCCTGTAAAGTACTCGAAATAACCGATACTGGACGATGAAGTACCCGGTATCGGTACTCGATACCTCGATATTAGATTGGGAAAAAAAAAAAATCAGTGGTATCGCCCATCTCTAGTGTGTGGTGAAATGCTGAAGTATGGGGGTGAGATTGTTGTCGATTGGATGTGGAAGTTGTGTAGATTGGCTTGGAAAGAGGGAAGGGTTCCAGAGGACTGGAAATCAGGGATAATTATTTCTCTATACAAGGGAAAAGGGGAGAGAGAAGTATGTGGTAACCATAGGGGTATTTGCCTTCTTAGTGTGATTGGAATAATATATGGCAGAATACTTATTGACAAGGTTAGGCAAATAACAGAGGAGCTAGTTGGAGAACAACAAGGGGGATTTAGGAAGGGAAAAGGGAGTGCAGATCAGATTTTGTTCTACGATGTTTAATGGAGAAGTATTTAGAGAAGGGAAAGAAAGTGTATGCTGCCTTCATGGACTTAGAGAAAGCATATGACAGAGCAGATAGGCAAGGTATGTGGAAGGTATTAAGAATATATGGAGTGGAGGGGAAATTGTTGAGTGCTGTGAAGAGTATGTACAGTACGAGGGAGCTAGGGCTACGGTGCGAGTGAATGGTGAACTGGGTGAGTTGTTTGATCTAAATGTGGGACTGAAACAGGAATGTGTGATGACTCCATGGCTGTTTATTCATGGGTGGAGTTGTAAAGGAGCAGCAAAGTAGGGCAGTTGATGTGGAGGTGGCTCTAATGAATGAGGGTGAGGTGTGGAAGATTCCAGTGTTGCTATATGCTGATGATACACTATTGTTAAGTGAGGCTGAATGGGAGTTGCAAGGTTTGGTGAATGAATTTGGGACAGTGTGTAAGAAGAGGAATCTGAAAGTTAATGTAAACAAAAGTAAAGTTATGGTGTTTGAGAGGAATGGAGTCACAGAATGCACAGTGAGGCTGCATGGTGAGGATATGGGGAATGTGAGTGCATTCAAGTACTTGGGTAGTGTGGTGATGGAAGTTTTGGGGATGAAGTGCTTGAAAGGGTACAGCAGGGAAGGAAGGTTGTTGGTTCACTGAAAGCGGTGATGAGAAATAGGAAGGTGAGTATGGAAGTTAAGAAGTCACTGGATGATAGTACTGTGATCCCTAACCTGACGTATGGAAGCGAGGCGTGGACCTTGCTAGAGGGGAACAAGTCAAGAGTGAGAGCAGTGGAAATGAGTTACCTGAGAGGAGCATGTGGAGTGACATGGAGGAACAAGTTGACGAAGAAAAAAGTGAAAGAACGTTGTGAGGTGGATGTGGATGGGATTGAGAAAATTTGGAGAAATACACTGAGGTGGTTTGGACATGTGGAGAGAACTGGAGAATGACTGACTGACTAAGAGGGTGTATGTAGGTGAGGTGGAGGGAGGGAGAGGGAGGGGGAGACCGAGGATGTGGTGAAGGGATGGAGTTGAGATGTATATAAGGGATGGGGGAGTGAGTTGGGTGGAGGACAGTCAAATGGTTTGTGACAGAGCGACTTGGAGATGTTTTGTCTGCGGCTTCCCTATGCGGGATTCGAGCATTGAGCTATAGATAGATAGATTACTACTACTACTACTACTGCTACTACTACTACTACTGCTACTGCTACTACTACTACTACTGCTACTACTACTACTACTGCTACTACTACTACTACTACTACTACAACTACTATTATTATTATTATTATTATTCCCTATTTTAAAATTTCGATATTTCAATGGGAATATGGCCTAGAGCCATCAAAATTGACCATAACTTTATTGGACAGCTGTCTGCTTGTTGTGGCCAAATATGGTGGCAATGCGCCAACCCAGTCTTCCGATAATATCCGGAACACAGACAATGGAGTCAGCCACGCTTTCCCAAGAATCACTTAAGCTGGAAGTTAAAATTTTACTACAATATAACCTTAAGGAGGAAACAGTGTGAAAAGGAATATGGTTCCCATAATTTGATTTTTTGCTGAGATGGCCTTGGAAAAAAATTGCGATTTTTCTCTGTATGGGATACGTCGCATAATTTTCCATGAAGGATTGAAACTAGAGCCACCAAACTAGGTGAACTTGTAGACTGTGATGACCTAAGATGATATGCTGAAGATCAATGACCTTGACCTCTAGGTCTCTTTATATCTCAGTTTATAGTAGGCAATGGCTGTGAAGAGTGTTTCTTTATCAAAATTGTCCTTAGACAATTTTATGGGGATCTAGTTATTATTATTATTATTATTATTATTATTATTATTATTATTATTTATTAATATTATCTATCTATCTATCTATTGCCAGACGCCTCAATCCCGTTTGGGGTGGCCATAAACAAATCGCCTCCAAGTCGCCCTGTCCCCCGCCATTTCACTCCCCTGCTCCCAACTCACACCCCCCTCTCTCATATACCTCTCCACCCCATCCCTCCATCTCATCCTCGGCCTCCCCCTCCCTCTTCCCCCCTCCACCTCACTCACATACACTCTCTTCGTCAGTCTTTCACCCTCCATCCTCTCCACATGGCCAAACCACCTCAGTGTGTTCCTCATAACGCTTCCTATCACATCCACATCCACACCACAACGGTCCTTTATATCCTCATTCGTCAGCCTGTCTCTCCACGTGACTCCACAGGCTCCTCTTAAATAACTCATTTCCACTGCTCTCATTCTTGACTTGTGTCCCTCCAACAATGTCCAAGCTTCACTTCCGTACGTTAGAGTTGGTATCGCAATACTGTCGTGTAGTAACTTTTTCACTTCCATGCTCACTTCCCTGTTTCTTATCACTGCTTTCAAAGAACCAGCAACCTTTCTTCCCTGCTGTACCCTTTCAAGCACTTCACCCTCCAAACCTCCATCCTTACTTATCACACTACCCAAGTACTTAAACGTACTCACATTTTCCAATTCCTCACCATCCAACCTCGCTGTACATTCACTGACTTCACCTCTCTCAAAGACCATCACTTTACTCTTCCCTACATTCACCTTTAGATTCCGTTTCTTACACACTCTCTCAAACTCATCCACCAAGCCTTGCAGCTCCCCTTCGTCTTCACTCAACAACACAGTATCATCTGCAAACAACAGTACAGGGAGTTTCCAAACACTATCTTCTCTCACCAGGGCCATTCCAACATCCACTACCCTACCTTGTACCTCTTTTATTACCCCATCCATGTACAGATTGAACAACCATGGACACATGACACATCCCTGTTTCATCCCAACTTTCAAAGAGAAAAATTCACTTAGTTCACCATCCACACGCACTGCAGCCTTCGCACCATCGTACATACTCTTCACAGCATTCAACAACTTCCCATCTACTCTATATATTCTTAACACTTTCCACAATCCTTGTCTATCCACCCTGTCATATGCTTTCTCCAAATCCATGAAAGCCGCATACAACTTCTTTCCCTTCTCTAGAAACTTTTCCACTAAAGATCTAAGAATGAGTATCTGATCCACACAACCTCTTCCCTTCCTAAAGCCTCCCTGTTCTTCTCCAACTAATTTCTCTGTTCTTTCTCTAACACTGTCTATAAGTATCCTACCATACACTTTTTCTATTATACTAAGAAGACAAATGCCCCTATGATTACCACACACTTCTTTTTCCCCTTTTCCTTTGTACAAGGGAATAATTATACCTGACTTCCAATCCTCCGGGACTCTACCTTCCTCCCAGGCCGATCTGCACATCTTCCACATCCATTCTACTACAATCTCTCCCCCATGCTTCAGCATTTCACCACACACTCCATCAATTCCTGGGGCTTTCCCCGATTTAACTTTCTTCATTGCTTCCACAACTTCTATCCTACTGATTTCTTCCTGTCTTCTCACCTCCCTCCTTCTCCCAGCCATTCCCCAGCCACTTATACTCGCATTACTTCCATCCTCTACGTTCAACAATTTCTTAAAGTGTTCTCTCCATCTGCTCACTTTTTCTCCCTTCTCCACTAGTAACTTACCATTTTTATCTTTCACTCCCCTGCTAACTTCACTTCCACCCTGTCTTACTCTTTTCACTTGTCTCCAGAACATTTTCTTACAGTCCCTCCATTTTATACTCAAATTCCTTCCAAATTTCTCATCCACCCTCTCCTTACTCTCTCTTACTAATCTTTTCACCTCTGTCTTTCTTTCCACATATAACTCCCTCTTCCGCCTCTCAACTTCTTCCACACCCCTATTTCTCATCCATTCATTGTATGCTTTCTTCTTTTGTGCCACAGCCTGTTTCACCTCTTCAGTCCACCACGCTGTTCCTTGCACCCCCCTCTGTCTTCTCTTCCTTCCACACACCACATCACATGCTGCACATATTTCTTCTGTAAATATCCTACACACACCTTCCACGTCTCCCATCTGCTCCAATTCATATTTGCCCAATCGTTCCTCCACTTCTCTCTTATACTCTGCCTTTTTCTCATCCTCTTGTAACCTTTCCACTCTCCTTGCTACTACTCCTTCCTCTCGTCTTTCCCTTCTTCTATTCCTCCATCTTACTTGCATTCTAATTCTGGCCACCACCAAGTAGTGGTCAGAAAGTCCACTCCCCCAACCTCTATACACTCTTGCATCCTTTACACATCTTCGCATCCTTTCATCCACACACACATAATCAATCATTGCCTTCCTTTCATTCAGTTCACCACCCACCCTTCTCATCACTCGCCATGTATACCTGTGGATCATTTAATGCCTGAAGAGGGTATTGGCTATCACCAACCCCCTCCCAGACACAAATGTCCACTAACGCACTCCCATTCTCATCCATCTCAGCAGGCACACCCCACTCACCAACTATTCCATCCACCTTCACATTTCCAACTTTACCATTCATATCACCAGTCAAAAACACTCTCTCATTCCTTTCAAACTTTTCCATGCACACTTCCACATTTGTCCAGAACTCTTCTCTCACTCTTCTAGCACGATCTTGCGTTGGCACATACACACACACAATCGCCCACATTTGTATTCCAACTTTCAACTTTACCCACACAATCCTTGACCCAACTGATCCATACTGTCTTATGCTCCTCTTCCATCTTTTACTCACAACTATACATACTCCTTCCTTTGCTCTCTCATTCTCACCTACTCCTACACATATACCCCATCCATACTCCCATTCTCTCACACTTTCTCCTCTCCATTTTGTTTCAGTTATTCCACATACATCCACTTTCGCACCCTCAAGCACCTGGACAATCTCTCTCTCTTTCACCTCATCATTCGCTCCTCTTACATTCCATGTACTCATTACCAAGTCCTTTGTCCGGTCCTGGGTCGTCATCGTTTGGTCAGTCCTTGTCCGACGCTTCTTGTTTGTTTTTTTAGTTAATTGTTTTCCGGGGAGGGGCACTAACCCTCCGCCAACCCTTTTAGTCGCCTTTTACGACAAGCAGGGATACTGGGGGAGTATTCTTGAAAAAAAAACCCTACCCCCAGGGGGTTGCTGTCCTTGTTTTTGTTATTGTAGTTATTATCACCGCTATTATTATTATTATTATTATTATTATTATTATTGTTATTATTATTATTATTATTTGTATGTTGATGATGCTGTGATACTTGCAAATACCGGACAAGAGCTTGGTAGACTACTGCAGAGTTCTGTAAATGTCTGTGAGTGTCGTACCTTCAGATTAAAAGAAGAGGGCCTATAAAAAGGTACCGGAGCCAACCCACCCCTGAATCACATCTTTTATACGTTTCTTCCTGGAATCGTGCTAAGTCTGTTCTTTGCTCAGCTAAAAATAATTTCATCTGTACTAAATGCTCTCAACTCTCCAACTCGAATTCTTCCCGCTCCTTCTGGCACCTTGCCAAAAACCCTTCAAACAACTTTACCTCATCATCCTTTCCTCCTCTTTTCTACTCTGATGGTTCTGTAGCTATTTCTTCTACTGATAAAGCAGATCTCTTCGCTCAGACTTTTTCCTCCAATTCTACCTTAGACGATTCCGGTGCTGTTCCTCCATCACTTCCCCCCCTCTGACTTCCTCATGGCTGACATTAAAATTTCTTCAGCTGATATATTTTCTGCCATCACAGGCCTCAATACTAATAAGGCATATGGGCCTGATGGAATCCCTCCTGTTGTTCTCAAGAACTGTGCTTCTGCCTAGGCAAACTCTTTCGCCTTTGTCTATCAACTTGTACCTTTCCTTCTTGCTGGAAGTTTGCTCTCATTCAGCCAGTCCCACAGAAGGGTGACCATTCCCAACCCTCTAACTATCGTCCAATTGTTTTAACCTCCTGTATCTCAAAAGTTTTCGAGTCAATTCTTAACAGAAAAATTTTAAAGCAGCTTTCCTATTACAATCTTCTTTCTGATCGTCAATATGGGTTCCGTCAGGGACGCTCCACTTTCGATCTTCTCACCTACCTTTCAGACTCCTGGTCATCCTCCTTTCGGGACTTTGGCGAAAGTTTTCCCATTGCACTTGACATCTCAAGGCTTTCGATCGAGTCTGGCATAAATCTTAATTTCCAAACGGCCCTCTTACGGTTGTATCCTTCAATCTGTGCCTCCATCTATAGCCTCCTTTCTGGTCGTTCTATAGCTGTTGTTGCAGACGGCCACCGTTCTTTTCCTAGATCTATAAACAGTGGTGTTCCTCAGGTCTCTGTCCAGTTACCAACTCTCTTCCTTTTATTCATCAATGACCTTCTAAGCTGTACATCTAACCCTATCCACTCTTACGCTGATGACTCCACCCTTCACCTTTCCATTGGGTTCCCGCAACGTCCATCTCAGCAGTACTTCAGCAAACAAGCGATGAGGCTATGACACACCTAATGGTTTCCTGGTGTACAGTAACTTTGACGTATCACTCAATGTAGAGTCACCAATAGGCACAAGTCAGAGGAGAGGGCAGACACCCAAAGCAGCACTACTTCGAGTGAGTGGATGGTGAGAGTCTTCACCTACCACTTTTATTATTATTATTATTATTATTATTATTATTATTATTATTGTTGTTGTTGTTGTTGTTGTTGTTGCTGCTGCTGCTGTTTATTTAAGAATTGCATTATTTCTAAGCTTATAATTTTAGCCTGGAGCCTTCAAATATGGCCAACATAGTCAGACAGCTGTTCGTTTCTTTTTGTCAAATATGGTGGCAATCCGTTGACTGGATCTCAGGGTATTATCCAGAACACAGAAAAGTGAATCAGCCATGCTGTCTCGAGAATCTCTTAAGATAAAGGGGGATGGTTCCAATTAGTTCATTATTCTGTGAGATCACCTGGGGTCAAATATTGGGATTACTCTGGATATCCTAGATGTCAAGTAATTTTGTAATTTTCCAAGAAGGATTAAAGTTAGAAACACTAAACTTGGTGAACTTATAGACTCTGATTACCTAAGGTGACATGCCCAAGATCAATGACCTTGTCCTCGCCTGGGATCAAAATTTGGGACTTTCCAGATATTCCAGATGTCACCTAATTTTCCATGAAAAGGTAATGCTAAAGCCGCCAAACTCCGTGGAGTTACAGACTGTGATGGCCTAAGGTGACAAGCACAAGATCAGTGCCCATGACGTCGCCGGATAACAGAAACAACTGGGACTTTTCCAAATATTCTGGATGTCACCTAAACTTCTATGCGGATTAAAGCAAGAGCCACCAAACTTGGTGAACTTATAAAGTGTGATAACATAAGGCGACATGATCAAATCTAGTGATCTTGACTTTGCCTGAGGTTAAAAAAGTGGGACTTTTCTGGATATTCTGGTTGTCACCTAATTGCCTGTTAAGGCTTGTAGCATAAAACCACCAAAGTTGATGGACTTATTGACTGTGGTGAGCTAAGGTAACATGCACAAGATTAGTCAGCTTGATCTCGCCTGGGGTAAAAAAGTATGACTTCTTAATATTCCGGATGTCACCTAACTCTTCATGAATGACTAGAGCTAGTGCCACCAAAACTGATGGACTTACAGACTGTGATGATCTAAAGTGACATGCACAAGATGGGTGACTTTGACCTCAAAGTCCCTTTATTGCTTGGCTTCTAGTAGGTAATGGCTGTGGGAAATTTTCCATTATCAAAATTGTATTTGGACAGTTTTACGTGTTTTAGTTACTATTACTATAATTTTGATCATCATCATCAGCAGCATCAGCATCAGCAGCATCATTATCATCATTATTAAAACTTCCCATATCCCTGTGGGAAGTTTTATTATTCTTGCCATTATTATTCTTATTTATTTTAAAACTGAGATATTTCAAACGCTGTTTGGCTCAGGGCCTTCAAACATGGCAAACTTTGTCAGACCGCTGTCTGGTTCTTTGGGCCAAATATGGTTGCAATCCGCAACCAGGTCTCCGGATATTATCTGGAACACCGAAATGTGACTCGGCCATGCTGTCTTAAGAACCGCTTAAGCTAGGAAGCCGAAGTTTTACTACAATATAGCCTTAAGGCGGACGAAGTGCGAAAAGGAGTACGGTTCCAATCGGTTGACTATTCTCTGAGATCGCCTGTTGTCAAAAATTGGGACTTCTCCGGTTATTCCCGATGTCACCTAATTTTTCAAGAAAGATTAAAGCTAGGGCCACCATACTTGGTGAACTTATAAACTGCAATGACCTAAGGTGACATGCACAGGATTAATGATCTTGACGTCAAGGTCCCTTCATAGCTCGGCTTCTAGCAGGCAAAGGCAGTGAAGCCTATGCCCGGAGTCGGACACATAAAAAAAAAAAAAAAAGGGCTGTGGGAAGGTTTTCTTTATCAAAATTGTCCTTGGACAATTTTTCTGCGTTCTGGTTATTATTATTATTATTATTATTATTATTATTAATATTATTACTATCATTATTTGTTATTATTATTATTATTATTATTATTGTTGTTGTTGTTGTTGTTGTTGTTGTTATTAATAATAATAATAATAATAATAATAATAATATTATTATTATTATTATTATTATTTTGATCATCATCATCATCATTGTTAATAATAATAATAATAATAATAATAATAATAAATAATAAGAATAATCTATCTATCTATCTGTCTATTGCCAGACGCCTGAATCCCGTAAGGGGTGGCCACAAAAAAAATCGCCTCCATGTCGCCCAGTTCCCCGCCATTTCACTGCCCCGCTCCCAGCTCACACACCCCTCTCTCATATACCTCTCCACTCCATCCCTCCAACTCACCCTTGGCCTCCCCTTTCCTCTCCCCCGCTCCACCTCACGCACATACACTCTCCTCGTCAGTCTTTCGCTCTCTATCCTCTCCACATGATCAAACCAAGTCGGTGTGTTTCTCCTAATGCTTCCTATCATATCCACATCCAAACCACAACGCTCCTCCACTTCCTTATTTGTCAGTCTGTCTCTCCACGTGACTCCACATGCTCCTCTCAAATAACTCATTACTACTGACCTCACTCTTGATTTGGGTTCCCTCAACAAGGTCCAAGCTTAACTTCCATATGTTAGAGCTGACATCACAATGTTGTAATTCAGTAACTTTTTCACTTCTATGCTCATTTCCCTGTTTCTTATCACTGCTTTCAAAAACCAGCAACTTCTCTTCCTTGTTGTACCCTTTTCAAGCACTTCACCCTCTAAACATCCATCTTTACTCATCACACTACCCAAGTACTTAAATGCCCTCACATTTTCCATACCCTTCTACTCCAACCTCACTGTATATTCACTGACGTCACCTCTCTCGAAGACCATAACTTTACTCTTCCCTACATTCACATATAGATTCCGGTTCTTACATACTCTCCCAAACACATTCACCAAGCCTTGCAGCTCCCCTTCGTCTTCACTTAACAACACATTATCATCTGCAAACAACAGTACAGGGAGTTTCCATACACTGCCCTTTCTCATTAGGGTCGTTCTAATATCCGCTGCCCTACCTTGTATCTCCTTTATACCCCATCCATATACAGATTGAACAACCATAGAGACTTGACACATCCCTGTTCCAACCCAACCTTCAAATAGAAAAATTCACTCAGTTCACTCTCTACACGCACTGCAGCCTTAGCACCCTCATACATACTCTTCACGGCATTCAACAACTTCCCATTTACTCCAAAGTTTGTTAGTACTTTCCACAATCCTTGTCTATCCACCCTGTCATATGCTTTCTCCAAATCCATGAATGTCGCATACAACTTCTTTCCCTTATCTAGAAACTTTTACCGTAAAGACTTGAGAATGAAATCTGATCTACAAAACAGGAAACCATTTACTATGCTGGGTGGTAACCATATAACCAAGTCATGGTGCCTGGTGGTTTAGTGAGTAATTACGGTGCTCCAGTCGGATCGCCTGCGAAGGTTTATATCCAAGGGAAGGTTGGGGTTTATTGCTCACGTAATGCCACTCAGGGATGAATGAGGCTGGTCACTCTTATCTTAAATGTCAGGACCAACTTGCCTAGCCCTGGGCTTATGCGCTCCTCATGGGGCGACGTAGGATTCGATGATGAATTATGAATTATTATTACTATTATTATTTGTATTATTATTATTATTATTATTATTATTATTATTATCTAATATGCTGTAGCAGTAGCCGTATGTGTGTGTGTGTGTGTGTGTGTGTGTGTGTGTGTGTGTGTGTGTGTGTGTGTGTGTGTGTGTGTGTGTGTGTGTGTTCTTACCTTACCTAATTGTTCCTACCTAATTGTATCTTTACAGGAATGAGTCAAGCTCGTACTGTCCCGTGTCTTAAACCATATTTATCGTACATATCCTTAAATTTGTGAATTGTTTTGGCACACACTATTTCATTCGGTAGTGCATTCCATTGATCAATTGCTCTGTTTGGGAAACTGAATTTCCTTACGTCTTTATCACCTCTCTTCTTATGCAGTTTTTTGCAGTGTCCTCTTGTTAAATGGTTCTCCATATGTTAAGTAATCATTTATGTCTATTTTCTCCTTCCCTGATATGCACTTATATAGGATTATCATGTCACCTCTTTTCCTTCTCTCCTGTAGCGTTGGTAGATTCAATTTATTTAGTCTTTCTTCGTAGCTTAGGTCCCTTAAGCTTGGTATCAATCTTGTAGCGGCCCTTTGAACTTTTTCAATCTTGTCTATGTGCTTTTTGAGATGAGGACTCTAGACTGCTGATGCATATTCCAGGGTTGGTCTAATGAATGATGTTATTATCCTTCTTAGCATGTCTTCATTTATGTATGTGAATGCTATTCTCATATTTGCAAGCAGTGTATACATGTTCCGTACCTTCTCACTGATGTGGTCAGCCGGAGATAGTCTGTTATTGATAATCACACCTAGGTCCTTCTCTCTTTCTGATGTGTGTAGGGTGTTATTTCCTAACGTATAATCCCAATCAGGTCTTCTTCCACTTTTACCAAACTTGATTACATGACACTTGTCCACATTGAATTCCATTTGCCATGTATTACTTCATTCATGAAGTTTGTTTAATTCTTCTTGTAGCTCTTTACAAGAGTCTGTGTTAGTAATTCTCCTTTGTATTTTTGCATCATCTGCAAACATATTCAGATAGCTCTCATTTCCAGTGTTACTGTTTATATCATTTATATACACTAAAAACATGATTGGTGCCAGCACTGAACCCTGTGGTACTCCACTAGTCACTTCTTTCCATGATGAGTAGTTTCCTCTTAGTACTGTTCTCATTTCTCTTTTTATGAGAAAGTCTTGCATCCAACAAAACAGTTTGCCTCGAATTCCTCCTTGATGGTACAGTTTCCATAAAAGTCTTTGGTGTGGTACTGTGTCAAAAGCTTTCTTGAAATCTAAATAGATACTGTCCACCCATCCTTCCCTTTCCTGTATTGTGTTTGTTACTCTGTCATAGTAGCTCAACAGATTAGTAACACATGATTTTCCTTTTCTGAAACCAAACTGTCTTTCTGTTATCATACTGTGTTCTTCTAGATGATTAACCCAAGCTTTTCTTATAAGCTTTTCTAATACCTTGCTTACAACACTGGTCAGTGATACTGGTCGGTAGTTGAGTTGATTTTGTCTATTTCCTTTCTTGAATAAGGGGACAATATTTGCTTTTTTCCAAATATCAGGTAGTTTACCTTGACTCAAGGATTTCTTGAAAATTAAAAATAATGGTTTACTTAACTCCTTTGCACATTCTCGTAATACCCAACATGAAATTTCATCAGGACCACTTGCTTTTCCTCTGTCTAATCTACTTAACTCCTCCTGTATTACTTTTTCTGCTATTTGTATATCTGGTAGTATGTGTGGACATGCATATTCCACATAGTCCCTCTCAAAATTTTTTTCTTCTTTAAAAACTAATTGGAAATTCTTATTTAGTGCTTCACAAATATCTTTCTCTTGTGTATAAGTGATTCCCTCGTCCGTAATGGATTGTATTATATCTTTTACTTTGGTTTTGCTTCTGATATAGCTGTAAAACAGCTTTGGTTGATCACTACTTTCATTTATTATATCCTCCTCAAACTGTTTTTGGGCTTCCCTCCTTATTCTTGTATAATCGTTTCTTGCCTGTTTGTAATTATTATACGCCCTTTCACTATTGTGTCTTCTGTATCTATTCCACAACAAATCTCTTCTTTCTTTTGATTTTTTACATTCTGTATTGAACCATTTCTGTATTTTCTTATCGGCTTCTTTGTGCTGTGGGATGTACTTCTGGACTCCTATTTCATAAAATTCACAGAATTTTTTATATACAGCATTTAAATCTTGTCCTCTAAGCTCATTTTCCCAATCAACTTCTAAGAAATACTTCTTTAGGTCTTGATAATTTCCCTTTTTATAGTTTAGGCTCTTTTTGTAACTATCATTGCTGTTTACTATGTCATATGCTATCCTGAAGTTATAATTTAGTACTGCATGATAGCTTTTGCCGAGTGGAGGGTGATATACTAAACTGTCATTTTCATTTTCTTGCCTAGTAAATATTAGATCTAGCACTGAAGGTATATCAAGTCCTCTTTTTCTGGTGGTTTCCCTCACATGTTGCGTTAGGAAAAACTCTTGCACGAGATCCAGGAGCTTTTGGTCCCAACAGCTTTCTTGGCTAATTATATCTAGAGTATTCCAATTTATATTTGTATTGAAATCCCCAGTTAGTATAATTCTTTCTGATTTCTCTTCCATTTTATGTAGTAATGATCTTAAACTCTGAATTGTACTCCCTGCCAGGTCCTCATATTCGTCTCTTTCCCATGTGTTTGATCTGGGTGGCATGTACAAATTGGTTACAATTACTTTACCTTCAGATGTGTGTGTGTGTGTGTGTGTGTGTGTGTGTGTGTGTGTGTGTGTGTGTGTGTGTGTGTGTGTGTTTTGGGCAGCCAAAACTACACATTCAAATCTCACCAAAATTGGCACAAAAATCGCAAAAAAAAAAAAATGGTGTGAAAAACTTGGTCCCATAACGATTGAAAAAACTTTATTACATTTAATAAGCGATCAAAGTTTGACCAAAGAGTGTCGCTCCCGGCGCCCAGGAGTGGAATTCGGTGTTCTGTTCACTTCGCATGGTGACAAATCGTAAGCGTTTTGAATGTGCATGGTTGAACTATGTATTTGATGGATACCAAGCCGGGTTTGTCCGACGTCATGGTGGTAGCCATACCTCCATATTGGTGTGCAATATACGTGTCTGCGAATGAGCGTGTGTGCACGCAAGTGAATTGCGTTAAAACATGTTGAATCACGGTATTTGTCATTTATGATCGCCTTAGCGGGCTTTAGGTGGAATTTCGTAACAGCCGACTTTTTGTTTGGTATGTCTGCAGTTGTTTTGCACGTCCTGGCACATTGGGTAGGACAACTAACACGATCAATTGGTTAGCTGCAAATAACACGATCAATTGCTTAGTTACCAAAAATCCAAGTGACAACGTTAGACTAGAATAGCACATAAACGGACCATCATATGCCCTTCGATGTCGCCTTGACGGCCGATAGTGAAGACATTAGACTAGAACAGCACACAAACGTGACTCAGATTACCTGAAATGATCGCAATGCGTGCGCGAAGCGCGAGGAAACAAGTGCAAAGCACGAGAAAGCGAGCGCGCAGCTCTCGCGCTGATGATGCTGATGATGACGATGATGATGTAATCTCCACTGCGCATATCAGAGCTCAGTAGCATGTTTTGTATATAAATCTCTGCTTACCTATTAATCATATATATATATATATATATATATATATATATGTATATATATATATATATATATATATATATGTATATATATATATATTAATAAAATAGCCACAGTTGACTCAAAAGCTCGTATTATTTCGCTTTGATCATAAATATAGACTGGTGAGATCTAGGTGCTAATTGTCTAGCAGACTAACGTGAACCCGTTCAATGCCACCTCCTACAGTGCATCCTTCACTCCTATCCGAATGAAGTGAGGTTAGGTGAAACTCTTCAAACTTGAGGGGTTATATGTATAGCTTTAATAACCCATCTACTAATATAGAGCTTTCCTATGCTGAATGAAATCATCTCTTAGTAGGAAGGATCATATATAAAGTAAGCATAACTGGAACACGGTTAACTGTGCCAGTCATTTCTTTAATTTCACCTCCCTTCCCTTCTCTCACTCCGTTTCCTCCTTCCTCTCAGTTGACCGATCACCCCAGTTCCCAGGACATAAATTACTTCATTTCCTCCCTCTCCCTCTCCTTCGTCTCTCTCCCTTCTGTCCTGACACGGTAATCAAATTAATTTTGTTTACCCATTTTTATCCCCAGGTCAACATTTAATTAGGTAACGTATCATAGCAGCAGCGGCTGATGAACATTTGCATAATGTAATGGAAGGGCTAGGGTAAATGAAATGGGAGCAAAGAAATTTGCAAAAAATTTTCCGTCTCATTCAGGCACCGTTTGATGTTGTAAAACCAGCGACCAGTAAGAACGAAAAAGCTTTGTGGTGTGTGGCAGATGCTTGAGCAGTGAAATAAAAAAAAAAAATGGTTACTGTGTATCCTAGTAAGAGGTTGAAAAGAAATGGAAAAATATTTTAATTCAAAAGTTCATAAAAAAAACTATGTAAGCACATAAGCGAAAAAATGTAAATGATGATCTCACAAGGAAAACGAATGTAAGCTACTCCGAAAACAGGAGCCTATTGTCGTATGACATGCACAAAGAGAGTATGAGGGAGGAGAAAGTATAAACCTGTGAGGGACGTGGAAGAGTGTCAGGAGTATCTCCCGTAATGACTGTTTCATCCGTGCCTTTCATGAATGCAACCTCCTAGACTATATGCCGATGCTGTTAGTGGTATAGGGACACCTGTATGCTAGCTGCCTAATTATACATTCACATTAAGGCAGCCTGACACGCCAACCACACAAGCGGGGTGAGGCGTGCGAAGACGTCATGCTAATGAGCTGCTGTGCTGGTAATTGACTTGTGTGCTCAACCTATACCTTGTTATCACTTCAGCTGGAATAGAGGATACTTGTAGCATGCGTCCAATAGGGGTAAGATGAGGATATGGGTTGGAATTGCAAAGAAAATAGGGATATATTCGTTAACCTTTTACCTGCGAATTACTTCATTTCGGCTTAAGTCAGACAATTTGGCTTTGTTCAAGAGAAACTCTGGGTACTAATAAAGTATAAAATTATAATTGTTAACGTTATGGACAAAGTACAAATGTTTTACTATAGGCTTTTCAAGCTTACACCTACTGTTTTTCTCCAGTTTAAATATTCACCACAGACCAACAGTTAATATCCCTGATGTTCATTATAGATGCTACGCACTATGTATGATTTGAATCTAACAAAATGATATGGTAACTTCATTCAATCACTTCATGCCCACCAAGAGGACTTTGTATTTTATTCCGGCTGATATTGGAGAGTTTTATGCACTTCAGGGAAGACCCGACCAGTGAAAGTGTAAATACCAACTAGATTTAGGCTTGGCCAAGAATGAAGTACATCTAATAATAGTTCAGGTCTCGATGTACGATTTATTTACCTTAAGATTTCATCGGAACCAAAGGGCTAAATTATCAATCCTGCCTACATCAGATCCGGGCTGCTTCAATGTTCTTTATCTTTGATGCTGTTTACTATAAGATTTTTTTTTTTTTCTTAATATGATACTCTACATTGTAACAAGTGTGTGCCAGGTGAAATAAGTAGGGGAGACCGGGTCTGGTTTTTACATGGGCAAGTTGCTACACCCTAAATATTTCCATAATTTGCGAATAGGTGAAGGCGTGGCCATCACAATGTTGTGCAACTTTTAGGCAAGGGTGGGGCCTGAAGTGGCCACTTCAAGGCGTTTCATGAATAAGAGCTGAGATAAATTAAACAAAAGCTGGCACTCGGTCGCTTTTGTTCAAATCCTTACCAAAAGTTAAGCACTTCTGCCCATCCACATAGTTGCTATTTCCTGATGGTTTGGTGGAAATTAATCAACAACTTGCTGGGATGATTTGGGAGTAAATACACACACACACACACACACACACACACACACACACACACACACACACACACACACACACACACACACACACACACAAACTATATCGCCTCGCTTTGCTAATGGTGGGCGTTAAAAACAGATTTTTCATCCGTCATTTTGCTTTTTATCTATGTTTAACGTTAATTTGATATATCTGTGTCACCTGTTGATGCAGCTGTTTCAGTTGTTGCATGGTACCATATATGTGAAAAGGCAATGAAATAGGCAAAGGCTGATGATGATGGTGTCATTTCTGCAGAGAGAAAATGGCCATTGTACAGAGAAGCAGTGTTCGGGCTTGTGGTTATGGGTTAGTTGTTACAGTATCAATTTACCCCATCGAAAACAGCTGTAAAAAATTACCCCATTTTTCAGGCAGTACTTAAACCATGCCCTGAAATTACCACTGAAAAACAGACTGATGTCATGGAGTCAGCAGTCAAATTAGTTGTGGATAATATTCATTTAAAAGTGCTGTAGATCAGTACAGGGTAATGTAAAAGTACAGTATTGATTAACGAGTTCGTTAACCAATACTGTACTTTTACATGGTAATGGTGATCTCTACGTAGATCTGTGTGCAGTAGGTGATACCTGTATTTATGTCACATTATCTATGTTTGTCCCATGATATCAATTTATTCATTCATCTGGCAATCGGTTTCTCTATATCAATAAATCAGTCTTTCTATAACGCTCAATCCGTCTTAATCTATCTATAAATAGTGAAAATGGATCAAGTGAGTAGTTCAGTGAATGCTTATGTCGGTGATGGAGTGAAGGAATGATAGTAGTGGTTGCATAAGCTTATGAATCAGTTATTGATATAGATAAGTATGGATATCTGGGGGTTCTATAAGATAGATATATCTTTCAATTTACCTCGGAGGGGAGGCGTGGCTCAATCGATAGAGAGGCGGACCCAGGTTCAAATCCCGGCTGGGGCAGGGAACAGTTTAAGGATTTGAATTTCATCAAATCAGGTTTTACTGATCTACCAGAAGACCCGCCGACAGGTCGTAAAAATACCCCCGCTAATACCAATAAACCAGTCCTGTATGGGACAGCCCTAGCATGTATTCAATATGGATGGTGGGTGTTAGTGCCGAAGTTGTGACACGTAGAGGTGTATGGTATGTAGGAGGACTGCTGGGCCTTGATAGCAGGCTGTGAAGCCTATGACCAGAGTCGAATACACATAAAAAAAAAAAAAAAGTTGCCCCGTATCAGGGGTAAATTGTGACAGATACCACGTCATCACAAGTCTTTAAAAGACCCTGTGACAAAAATGCTCTAGTTTGTTTTGTCTATAAATATTATAAAAAAATAAGTTTTCCAACTTCTAGACGAGAAATCGTTATGTTATACCCTTAAGAAATGATGAAACGAATATATATATATATATATATATATATATATATATATATATAGATATATATATATATATATATATATATATATATATATATATATAAATTGTCATCATTCTGTTGTCTACAATACGGTTTCACTGATTAAAACTAAAATCATGAATGCACACCACACATATTATATATATAATTTTTTGTCTAAGTCCTCGCGCCCATCTTAGAAACTGACCACGCCTTCTTTGGGGGCGGGCCCCTTAGGCTGAGAACCTTTGGTCTAAGTAGTAACGAGACACATACACGGCCTTTACAACATTGTACAGGTAACACTGGGATACCTTACTAAGGCAGATTAAAGCGTATTATCATTCTCCCCAAATGATTTATAAATTAGGTAATGCTGCAGAACATTTTCACAGAAAGAGTCAAAGGAGGGTTGGCAAATGATTAAAAGTATTACTACCGCTTGTTTGCAAGAAGAAGCACTGAAATGTAACGATCCTATTTTCGTGCTGTATCTGTGCATGGCTTTTGTTTGGTCACTGTCTCTTTTTGCTCACTTCATAACCCACGATTATTCCTGAAAAATTACCATCAAAATATGGTGAATGGATATCATGCAGTATTAGTTCAGGTAATGTAAATACGTTACCATCTTTCTGCAATAGCTCAATAAAATATGGTACCTGTGATCCAGTTCATCATATACTTCACAGATCAGCTTTCACTGGCATAAGCATCGAGTCTGATCAGAAAGGAATATTTGCAAAAAATAATTCAAAACCACTCTTAATTATTAAAAATATTCCGTCAAAAAAAAAAAAAAAAAGTCTACTGAGCAAACGAAAACATTTTTTATCGCTGGGCAGTAAATGATTCTGAGGTGTCCATGACAATGATATCGATTGTGCTCTTGTGATAAATTTACAAATGTTCTTGTGCAGCTATGATTTCGAACTAAATTTGCTCTTAACTTTTGTTGAGGATTTCACTGTCTTCGTGTATCGGGTCAGTTCCGTCTTCTTATGAGACATTCACCACCTGAAGAAGACTATTGCTTCAGTTCCTTCTTCCTGTGTGACATCCAACACGTGAAGAACAATCCTGCTTCATCAGTAATGTACTCACTGTTCTTGGTACATAACTCTACATCATCATTCATCTCATCATTTAATTCAAAGAAATGAAGTAAGAAGAACAGAACTCATTTAGAAACTTAATCCAGTGCCATATTCAGTCTTTCTTGAGGTAAGCTTGTGTATAATATGCATTTTTATACTACTATTTTCACTCATGCGATGATTAAAGGCAACACAGTCGGACTAGAGTTAAAATAATTTGATAAATCTACGATCCAGCATATTGGTTTCTGATAATTATGAACAGTTCTGAAAACTTGTTAACATATTCGCTGCCGTGACGTCTTCCATACTATATTCTTGCAACTTCCAGATAGTTTCATTAAGCGAGGGGAGACCTCTGGTAACACAGAAAATAACGATGATTAATTCTAACCTTCTCATCAGCCTTTTATCCATTCTGCTGGTACAGTGTCACTCATCTAGACTTTCTAACATTTCAACACACACACACACACACACACACACACACACACACACACACACACACACACACACACACACACACACACACACACACACACACACACACACACTTCATGTCACTGTCTCCGTTATATCTTATCATATACATACACCTAGTCAACACTTGCTGCCTTCCCACACCGTTCATGCTGGACATAATTTGAGCTGACATTATATTATATACAGCTTTCCAGGAGCCGTAGTAGTAGCATTATGTTCTTGCGTGTTAATACTTGCAACATGTTGACGTCTTTTAAATTACATTCATGCTTCTAACAGCCAAATACATTTAGCATGGAGGTCACATTTTGAACTTGAGGAGTTTGTTACATATAACCTGCATTGGTTTCTTCATTATTACACATTTATCCGAAGTTTATTAAAATCGTCGTGAGGAAGCAAGAAGTACTTACATTATCTCATTACATTAAACTGCTCTCTCAGGAAGCAGAAGTGTTAACAAACACTATCGTTCAGCCTCATAATAATAATAATTCTGCCCACCTATTTACTTTGTCATGTTCTTAATAATTTTCAGTATCACATAAGAAGCATATTACTGACTCGTGAAGTAGCAGTACTAGTAAATATATGTGGAAGAACTTAATTAATCCATAGGTTGGTGCAATATAAAGAATAGCGGCTTATTTCATCACACACACACACACACACACACACACACACACACACACACACACACACACACACACACAGATAATCAACACCAGAGTTTTATTAATTTTCTTCAGTCTAATTATCTATTTATCTATGTCATTTTGTCCGTCCTTCTTGTTGTTTGTCTGTGTCTATAGCCATACATATTAATCCTCGAAGGGGTGGACACCCTGTCCTCCTCCATCAGGCTGTCATCTCTCCATCTCACTCCTCCTTCATTCACATATTTATTATTCTACGGTGTATAGATTTGTAAATGCCATCTACTGCATAGCTGAATAAAGTAACATCAGACCCAATACAGCACAACGGTGCTGTCGTGTTGTTTTGTCTACAGACTGCTCTGTCTCGTCTTTCCACTTCTTGTCTGGCTTTTTCTGCTACGATTGGAATCTCCTGGAGTCCAGTCAGTTAGCCGCTTGCCCCATCGGTTATCCCTTGTATTTGTTTCATGTCCTGCCCACTTCCATTTCTGTTCTTTTATAACTTCTTAATGTCCTTGACTTAAGTCTGCTCTCTCATCCTGGCTGATCCCTTCCTGTCTCTCAAAGACAGTCCCAACACTATTTCCATTGTTTCTTGAAAACGGATTAGTTTGTTTTCGGTTGATTTAGTCAGTTTCCAGATCTCACAACCATACGGCATAGATGGGATTATACACTAGTTTTATATTTTTCGTTTCATACATACTGCCAAGCAATATTTCGAGATGTCTCGATGTTTACCGAAAGCTTTCCGTCCAACTGTATTGCAACTTTTTTTGTTTTTCACTTTCATGGTCTTTCGCTAGTTTTAGCATTTACCACAAGTAACTGTGCTCATCAAAATTAAGAATTTCTTCATTTATTTATAACACACACACACACACACACACACACACACACACACACACACACACACACACACACACACACACACACACACACACACACACACACACACACACACACACACACACACACACACACACACACAACACGTACTATCAGCAGCAAAGGTCCTGGACACACTCAATTAATGTTGAAAATCAGTCTCGTGAATTGACCACATCCGACACAGGTGACATTATTTGGTCCAAGATCAGTGTCATTGTCAGTTGCTTAGGCTTCACCAGATGGTCAACCAAGTCTATGGAGAAAAAAAAACAAACGGCAGATTTTTCGGCCAACAGTACAGTCATACTGACTACCGCACTTTGGACACACACACACACACACACACACGCACACACACACACACACACACGAGGAGATTTAAATGTTTCTTTGCTGAACAGCACATTATGCCACGACTCAGTAATGAATGTGTTCAGTTAAGTCTTCTTTCTCCTGCTTCTGTTAAAACATGTCTGAAGCAAGGAAGAATAACCATGTTCCTAGTCGTACAGTTTTCATGTAAAAGGCTGTGTAACTCTGATTTTTCTATCAAATCTGGCCATAAAAGATAAAGTAACATTACCTCTCATCATGTCCACTGGCACCTATTACTGAATGAAACTGTTCATATGCTTTAGTTAATGTCTTACAATTTTCAGTTTACTGAAATATTTCTAAGTTGCTTAAATGGATATGTGTGGGTGTGACAGAGAGAGAGAGAGAGAGAGAGAGAGAGAGAGAGAGAGAGAGAGAGAGAGAGAGATGCAAACAGAGGAAAGGCGGTAATCTTAGGAGAGTTAATTAAAATGAGCAACTAAGACAGACGGTCAAGGAATTAAAAGAAACTTAATACAGAAAAAGTATAGAGTTAACAGTACTCACTGATATTTCATAAAATTCTGGGAAACACAGTACCTCCCTCTCTCCCCACTTTTTTTTTTTTTTTTGTTGTTGGGGGGATGGGGTCAGGTAGAAGTAATGCAAGGTCGACTTTAAGGGTGCTGATTTAGGGTACACTGGTTTTGACTCGGGTGGTGGTGGCATGACGAACTCTGTTTCTTTCGTCTCCCACTCACTACAGGGAAGAAATCTGTTCAGAACATGCGAATTACTGATACATAGTTTAGTGAGACCTCTTTCGCTGTGGTACAGAGGAAGGAAAACGGGAGAATATATAATTTTGTAACAGTCTCGTACGAGTCACTCTATTATTACTCAGACATAAATGACTGAAAACGTGCACGTTTGCCAAGACAAAGCAGCAGCAGCAGTAGTAGTAGCAGCAGGAGCAGTAGTAGTAGTAGTAGTAGTAGTAGTAGTAGTAGTAGTAGTAGTAGTGTTCTGGGTGGTGGAGTGAGAGGACGTGTGCCAGGCGCTCCGTGTTATCGTCTCGAAATCATAGTAAAAATGATTGTTGGCTCTTAGAAATTGATACCCACTCCAGCATAAAGTGGACACTGATGCATATGTGAAAGAAAATCTTATATATCAGCTATATATAGCTTGGAAAATGTGAAAAATTGTGAAAACTACGGTGTGAGGGGAAGGAAGGGTGTGTGTGTGTGTGTGTGCAGGGACCGTTAGCGAGCGAGATGCTGACCTGAGAGGGTTATCTGGACTGGTGTCAACACCATACATTATATCATCAGCCACCCGGGACCCCGCCACCACATGTGCGCTGCCCCACACACCCAGAATATAAGTATCCCCACCCTCACTTACAAAATAAGTATCTCTCTGAAGCCCATTTTTCAGTTATTAACTTTGTCCACAAATAACAGTGAGACGTGGGATGCCTGTCACACACCTCTTGCTCACTCCATTATCCTTGGAGCACTAACTCCCTTTCCCTAACACATCAGCTGTTACCACACACTGAATATCACCCACTGATCACTAGCATACACACCACCTAATAATACGATTTATAAACACTGTATCAAACACTAAATATAACAACAACTACCACTAACTATACAACAATCTCCTACATACATACACACCACCAGCATAGCCAGTGGTATAGAAGTGTGGCATACAAAAACATTTAGGTAGGGAATCTTACACACACCTTAGATGACACTGTAATGTAAACACATCATACAAACAGACACACACACAATGAATATTCTTATATAGCTATAAAACATATACATAGAATTTCATCGCATGAATATATAACCAATCACAGTAGATAAGTCTATAATATAATAACAAATAGTACAGTAATAATTAAAACTTTAATTTTAACATATAAAATTAATAAATATAACTTCAATTAAATAACAAATTTAAACACAGTACCCTAGTTTTAAGTACACTATTATTATTAAATACAATAGTAATAAGGGTATTTTTAATATAATATCTATATAATAGGACTAATGTAAACTCCATAGAATTACAAACTAGAACTACTTACTCAACCCTCTCAAAATTCTCTTTTGTATTCAAAAGAAATACTAAACAAACCTTGTTAATGCCAATGTGCCTTAGTAAACCAAGGTGCCTCTATCTTACCACACCACAACCACACATCACACATCACATGTCACAACACCAACACACACACACGCACACACACTGTCCCAACGCCACACACCACACCACACTCACCCCTATACCATAGCGTCCGAAGACCCAATATCACTAAATCTCACACACACACACACACACACACACACACACACACACACACACACACACTGCCGCTACGCCACACACCACCCTCACCCCTACACCTTAACGCCTGAAGACCCATTACCAATAAACAAGGCTCCACATTATTGCACCACACCAATTGGCCACCTACTTAACCCTTGAACAAAGAAGCGTTGTTTTACTTCATATCAAACTTTAGATACATAACATTATCAGTTCAGTCGATTATTAGTATTAGTCAGAACAATTAGATATTAACTGATATGCAAACTAGAGAAAAACGAGCAAACTGCTTCATAACTTAATCATATTATCTACAAAAATAGAAGTAAAACAAACAGATTTTTCATTTATATCAAATCTAAATTTAAAATTCGTATAGTAAAATAGTAGTTCTAGTAACATTATATTTAAATTTCATTTAAAAGTACTACAAAAAGTAGCCATAATTATTATTATTAATACTGTACCACAGTATAAAAACTTTAACACCATGGCCACGCCACAGTATTGTTGTCAGTGCTCCAGTAGGCAGCATAAGTGTATCAGGTGCTCATGTGCAACAAACAGGTCGTCGTATACATACTGTAGGATGAGACCTTTCTGTATGAATGTGTTAGGGAATCACAGCCCACCAGAAGCGGCACTTGACCGCTTCCAACATGGCGGGCGACAGATTGGTGACATGGAAATTGATAGGGTGGTCACTGACAATATGCACGATCACACGGACATGCGTGGTGGTGAAAGATCCTGTGGTGAAGCGAGGGATAGGGATGGACGCCAAGATGCGAGAGATATGGAAGCCCTGGGTGGGTTAAATCACCATAGGCAAGTTAATAGTAGTGAAATTGGGAGTGAAGAACATCATGAGGTTTATAATAGAAATGAAACTCAGGATGAAGACCACCATAGAGGAGTGCATGGAAGAGGGAAACATCCAGGTATTATACGTCCGCAGAACGGTAGTGACACAAACAACGAGGAAGCAGAACAGCCTCAAAGGTCTGTGCGAGAAGGTCGTCCCACATACTGGATGGGCAAATCCCGAGAAAATGCAGTAACCTGGGTGAACACCACAGTAACCTTTTTGAACCTCCCAAATGCAATGCTACAACTGACATGATCAAGGAAATTACTCGCCTGATAGCCAACTACAACAATAACACACCCATTGCCTCATTCTCTCTTAAGGTCCTTGCACTAATACCACATCTATTCCTCAACAAGATCCGGCCAAGAGCTAGCATTGCAGAAAATATTAAGGCCATCCAAAGGCGGGTGGAAGCATGGAAAAGAGGTGAAATCAACAACCTACTTGAGGAAGCAAGGGCCTTGCATATGACAATAAACAACCGAGGCAAAAGAAATCAGAATACCAACGATGTTGCAAGGATTTTTGGCAGCAAGATGAGACAGGGGAAGGTGTCGATGGCAACAAGATCCCTGTCAGCTGACTCACCAAACGGAGTACTTGACCTGACAGATGAAACAATGCAACAACTAAAAGAAAAACACCCGACTGCACGACAAGCAAGTGCCCAGTCAAAGCTTGACGGCAACTACGCTCCTCCCAATCCCATCATATATGACAGGATAACTGGAGATATGGTGTGGCGGAAGGCAATGCACACACAGGGAGGGGCAGGACCGTCAGGCCTGGATGCAAAATCTTGGCGAGTAATCCTCAGTAACATCAAGTTTGGGGAGGCAGCAACAGACCTATGTAACACCATTGCCTCACTGGCGAGGAAGCTGGCTTCAAGTCAGTGCAGTAACATCGAAGCACTGACGGCTTGCAGACTAATCCCCCTTGATAAGAATCCTGGATGCAGGCCCATCAGGGTGGGTGAAGTCTTAAGAGGGATTATAGGAAAATGCATCATGGAGGTGGTGAAAGATGATGTGAAGCAGGCAGTTGGCAGCCTCCAAGTGTGTGCAGGCCAGCAGGCGGGAGGTGAGGCAGCAGTTCACTCCATGAGGAAAATATCTGGGGAAGAGGACTGTCAGGCAGTATTATTAGTTGATGCTTCAAATGCATTTAATTCCATCAACCGGGAGGCAATGCTGCGCAACATCAAGGTTAAATGCCCAGCATTTGCCCAGTATGTGGAAAACACTTACAAAGAACCAGCAGACCTCTACATTGTGGGTAAGACAGCTGCTCACGATGTCGGTGTAATCCAGTTCACAGAAGGAACTACCCAGGGGGACCCCGTTGCCATGGCTATGTACGCCCTGGCGATGACAGTGCTGCATCAACAGATCAAATACGAGGCCACCAATGTAAAACAGGTAGCCTATGCAGATGATCTCACGGGTGCTGGCAAGGTTGAGGATGTGAGGAAATGGTGGAACCTTGTAAAATCTCATGGCCCAGAAATAGGTTACTACCCTAATGCAAGTAAGTCCATCTTGATCGTGAAACCAGCTTACTATCAAGATGCACAAAAAGCATTTAGAGGCACAAACGTGATAGTGACCAAGGAAGATCAGAGGCATCTAGGGGCTGTGATTGGAACTAAGGAAATCAAAGACAAATATGTTAGTGATAAGGTAAAGACATGGGTAGAAGAAATTCATACACTATCCAGCCACGTAAAAACAGAATCCAATGCAGCATACAGTGCATTTACCTATGGTGTAAAGCACAAGTGGACCTTCGTGATGAGGACCATACCAGACATCGAGTTGCTGCTACAACCACTGGAGGATGCAATCAGGGATTCATTCCTCCCATCTCTAACCAATGACCCAATCCCCACACCAGAAGAGAGAGACCTTCTAGCACTACCACCCAGGATGGGAGGCCTTGGCATTATAAATCCAGTAGCCGTGGCAAGCTATGAACACAGAAATTCACTCAGCCTCACCGAATCCTTGTCACAGAAGATCTGCGCCCAGGGTGAGACGAGCGAAATCGATCACCAAAGGCAGAAAGACATAAAGACACAGATAAGCAAGGAGACAAGACAAAAAGACCAGCTGCAGCATATAATCGAACATCTAACACCAGACCAGTGCAGAAGAGTTGAAATTGCACAGGAGGTTGGGGCATCGAACTGGCTCACAACCCTGCCTCTCAAGGCTAAAGGCTTCCACATCAACAAACATGGATTTATTGACACTATAGCCTTAAGATATGGGTGGCAAATAGAGAACCTAACTCAACACTGTGCTTCTGGCACTGCCTTTGCTGCAAACCATGCAATTGTTTTGTAAGAAGGGAGGCTTTGTTTGCATCTGACACGATGAAGTACGCGACCTCGCTGCCAAAATGCTGCAGGAAATATACCACGATGTTACGATTGAGCCAGCTCTGCTACCCCTACACAGCGAGCACTTCACCCACAGAACAGCAAACACATCAAATGATGCAAGAGTGGATGTCAGTGCTCGAGGTTTCTGGACACGTGGGCAGAGAGCGTTCTTCGACATCAGAATATTCGATCCCATGGCGGCATGTCATCGTGAACTCTCTCTCGAAGCTGTACACAAGAGGAATGAACAAGAAAAAAATAGAAATTATCAAGAAAGGATCCGACATGTGGACCACGGTCGATTCACTCCCCTTGTGTTCACGACATCAGGTGGGGTGGGTCCAGAGACAGTGAGATTCTATTCGAGACTGGCAGAGGTTCTATCTGAGAGGAAACGTCAACCGCAGAGTTCTGTTATGGCCTGGATGAGATGTCGACTGTCATTCTCCCTCGTGAGGTCTGCTCTGCTATGTCTCAGGGGGACAAGATCATCAGCCCTCAGGCCTGTCTCTCTGGCGGGTATGGATTACGAAGCTACAGTGGTCGAGAGTCGCACAGACCAGCGACTCCAATAGTTTAATGTCTTTATTTACACTAATATCAATAAATAAAAAATAAAATAATAATAGTAATAGTAGATGGTTGGTAACCACAGCCGTTGGCGTGCTTGGTGCCAACGGACTGTAATATGAGGGTTAGTGTTAACCTTCACATTACAACTCCAAATGGTGAACTGTGTTAGCAAGGTTGGTTTTGATCTTCACAATATAATTCACCAATGGATGGAGGTGATTTAGTAGTAGAAAAAAAAAGTAGTAGTAGTAGTAGTAGTAGTAGTAGTAGTAGTAGCAGCAGCAGCAGCAGCAGCAGCAGCAGCAGCAGCAGTAGTAATAATAGTGAGATAAATGATGGCTCTTTACATAACCTGGCAGCGGACCCGCCCAACTATATTACTACCACCGTGTGAATGTGCCCCACTACTTCACCAAGATAACGTAGAACATTATCATGCAACAACAAGAAATTATGGTGAAATGATGAATGAAGATCATCCTGAAAGGCTGAGTGTTTCATGCTGTTAGACCGTCTGAAATGTCATAAAGGATGCTTTTCAACCAAGATAACCTTGTGGTTGAATCTTGTCCCCAGGATAGACTGAGGTGAAGTATTTGACCAGAGGTACAGTATAGCATTTTCAGGCAGGAGAATACGTGTTGAATTACTGTAGAGATGCAAGAACTAATGAAGCTAACACTATGTTCATTTTTGGATATATTTTTTTCAAGGCCCGTAAGTTGAGTGCAATCAAGGATTTGACTACTAGAAATTAAAATGTTATTGTCATGCAAAAACAATACCCAGTTAAAGAAAAGACCCAAAACTTAATGAAAAGTGGATGCAATACAGTGACTGGAATATTTACGTCACAAAATACAACACGTTGTAATCAGCTCTCATAGATAATAAAGGGTAGGTCAAGGAACATTATGCTTATACAATAAGTACTGCTGTACCTGTCAGAAGTAAATCCTGACTAATTTAGTTTCTTGGGTTTTGTTTGTTATATGTTCAATCAATATCTACTTATTTTGCCATAAGTGTAAACAGGTTGCAAAAGCTCTTAGAGCTGTTTTCCAGTCATAACTGAACCATTTTTCCAATGATGGTTTGCCTGAGGGATTGTGGATAGGATTCTGGCTGAGCGAAGGAACTAGAGACCAGCAGTGGGGAAGAACCCTGGCAGTGACTACAAATTCTAACCGTTCCTCTTCATCGGACATGGATATACAGTACCAGTGTGTGGCTGTTGGGAAGAGAAGTTCCTGTGACCTCACGATACACTCCTGCCTGTTTACGTGTCTACCTCCTGCCTTCCTCAACTCCCTCGTTCAACTAGATTCGGCGTGTGTACAGAAACATCTGCTGACGTACACTCCCGCCAGACAAGATCCCCCACTAATATTGTGTTTAAATGTGCTTGTATTATGTGTTTGTGCTGTGGTGTGAGGTTGTACTGTGCACATATCCGCGGTGTTTACTGTACAGTGATTGTAATGTAAGGATTAAGTGAACTTAAAACTTAGGTTAAGTTAGGGTTAAGGCTTTGGGATTTTGGTGTTTTATAATTTTACCTAGGATTTATTATTGTATAATAAATCTTAATTGTGCACATTATTTTGACATGCCCCGGCGCTGTGTTATTAACTTGATCATCTGAAGTCTTTTTTTTTTTTTTATCACAACCTTGGAGTCAGGATTATTTTTCACCTTCATTGTCTTACTTTGTAAAGGCATTATCGAAATAAAATCATGAATATGGCGCTCAAACAGGATGTCTTAGTTGGAGAATACAGTAGAAAATAATTCTGTTATGGGGAGGAACTACAATATATGACCAAATGGAAAAACAATCGAAGGAGATAAAGCAAGAATAAGACTTGGTGACGGAAGTGTTGATCAGATGATAATTATGAGATGTCGCATATGAAAAAATAAATAAAATGTCAATCATTTAAGTAGTTAATCGTAAACTCTCTCTCTCTCTCTCTCTCTCTCTCTCTCTCTCTCTCTCTCTCTTACTTAAGGTAACATTTTCTCCCACTGGAACATTTTTCTTTCAGTATTACAATTGAACACTTCATGCATCAGATATTGTATGTAACTATTTTATTTTATTGTGTAGTGTATAGCAAAACATTTCTTTGTTTTTGAGTTTATTTAATTCAAGAAAGAAAGAACCAAAGGCCAGAAGCCCACAAGATTTTTCTCGCCAAGAAAAAAAAAAAAACAAGATGAGAGACAGACAAATTCAAGATCCGTTCATTTCGATTTTCATGTAAAAGACATAAAGATTCATGAATATTATGTCAAATCATCCTGTGTCAAGTAAAACTTACCTTATCTTGACGTATGGTTCTGCTTTCGTGGTATAATTTGAAACCTCCTGTTCTCTCCCCGATCATGATGGATCGCGTGAAAGTTGTGTGGGTGGGGGGTTGGGAGGTGTACAGTATATGACCTTAATTTTATCCATTTACGGGTAAGTATTCTTTTTCAGATGAATTTATATCAGTCATGTGTGTTAATGGCATGTGAATCAACACAAATAACTTACGTTTTATGGTTTCTTAATCTAAAATTACCTCGCCTTTTTATAAAGCTTTTTCAAGTGACAAAACGAACGGAAACTTCACACAGTTTAAACAGAACGAGGAACTGCCCCCCTGCTGATGGTGAAGAAGACGACAGTAATGTGCAACCACTAATCTGGTAGTTGTAGGAAATGAGAGGTGGTGAAGGCAGTGTTGTAACGATAAAATAGGCAGATGCTTCACTTGTGATGGGGAGGAGGAGGAGGAGGAGGAAGGGAGAGGCAACAGAAAAGGTGATTAGTAGCTAGTCATATCATGTTAGTGAGGGAAATCAGTGACACGAGGGTGGTCTTGTGTGTGTGTGTGTGTGTGTGTGTGTGTGTGTGTGTGTGTGTGTGTGTGTGTGTGTGTGTGTGTGTGTGTGTGTGTGTGTGTGTTTGCTTTTTCATGCTTACAGTGCAATGAACTATACAAGTGCATGGAGTCAGTCTGTCCCGCTATACTGTATAACTTCTGCTCTCAGGAGAAGGGTTGGTGTCTGCTATGGACACCTGTCTGGCAACTGTCCTTCGTTGTGTCTGTCCTAACTGCCATCTAGGTCTGTCATTACAATTATCATTTGACTCTGTTCTTATTTTCATCGATCTCCGTCTTTACTTCCCCTCGCTTCCTCTTCCTTATTTTCCTCAGCTAGCGTTGTCCTCACTCTATATTCTGGCTCTCTCCTCAGTATCATAAGCATATTACCCCCTTAACCCGACGTTGCCCACGTGTGTATATTGGGTCTTGTTTCCAACCGTGCGTGAGATTCAGTGAGTACTGTGTCTGCCTATTATTATGCACGTCGACCAGTCACTGACAGAAGAACAAAGCTAACATAGTTGATGAAACTAGGGGGAAAATGGTGTTTTATGTCCAAGAAGTTCACTTATCCATTTCAATTGATTTCACTTTTACTATTGAAGTAATGTGTCTGTGGCTCTCTTTTTTTCGCTTCCTCACCATTTATGCTTCCTTCCACAAGGTCTTTTTGGTCATTACTCATAATCCCAACGGTTAGTGCCACTTTTCCTACGTCTCTCGCTGTCTCACCCTCTTGTGTTTTTCTGTGAGTATTTTTTGCTATTTCTTTGCACGCAGTCCACATTCCTAACTCCCATTCCTCTTCCCAACCCGACTTCTCCAACCACACATTTTCCTCCTACCGCACCCTTCTCTTAGCACAAAATTATCCCTCCCATTCCCATTTAACGCTCTGACATCCCCTTTTACCTAACATTGACTTTACTTCATAGAATTTCACAACATGCATTTAATTTTACCATTTCAGGTTACAAATTTTGCATATTCTAAATAAACTCTTACTCGCCCTTTCCATCCATCTTAACTCTCACTCTTTTATTTGCTGGCAAGAGCAGGTATTACAGTATATTTTATTCTCTCTCTCTCTTTTTCCCTCTGCGCGCGTGCGCGCGCGTGCGTGTGTGTGTGTGTGTGGGGGGGGGGCAAAGTAACCCCGATATCAACTAAACTTCGTGGAATGTTTGACAGTCAGCGTTGACGAAACCTACTGCCTTTGAGAAAAAGAGGTTAAAGGTCAAGGTCACACGGCTTGTTCAAAGCATCCCGTAGCAAAATAAACTTAACCTGTTCTTGTCTGACTGAGACTAAACGTAGTGAATTGGTTCAGACTCAGACAAGAGAAAAGTGATCCAGTTTTGGGAACAATCGGGAAAAGGGCAGAGTCACATTGCAAGGACAAAATTCGACTTGTCTCTGTACTTGATAACAAAATAAATACTGTTGATCCGATTTTATTCAGACTTTTGGAAGAGTTGAGGTAGTAGTTCTTTTTTTCTATTTAGGTCATGTGTTGTGGAATGGTTGAAGATCAAGGCAGGTATAAAGAGATTGTTAGAATAATCAATCAATGGTCAAGGTCACAGGGAAAAATCTAAGACCATGGTTTCAGGGCAACGTCAAATTTTGACCCGCGTGTCGGTGTGTGAATAAAATTACTGAAATACTTCTGATATGGTGTGGACCAAACTTGGTGGTAGGGCTGGGGGTCAACGGACTGGTTGAACAAAGTCACATGGCAAGTTCAACTTACAGTTTCTTATTTAGACAGAACTTTATGGAAGTGTTCAGGGTGAAGCGAGAATATAGAATTTAGATTCTGAAACCAATCAATTAAATATCAAGGTTACAAAGAAAGGTTAAGAAGGTCACATGGGGAAGCCACCATTATCTTTCTGAATCTGATTCCGACCAACCTTTGTGAGGGGGTTCAGGATAATGCAAGAATGAAGTGGTTCAATTCTGACAGCAATCGGCGAAGGGCAATGTCACAGGGTAAAGTAGAAAATCTGACCTGCAGCCCAAATTGGTCCTCTCAAAGTATTGCACTATCTAGGTGCCTCATCTTGCTTTCACTTTTTTCATTCCCTTATTCAGATTTCCATTTCCGTCTAAGCTCGATTCTTTTATAGCACCATAAAGCCATTTTACATGTTTTTTCTTTCCATCACGTCCTTCTCCCATCACTTGCTTCAACCATCCCTTCCAAGCCACCTCTCCCACGACACATGAGACAAATAACTGGAAAACCAACAGTAATGTCTGTGATCTACCACACCCCCTCTAACATCCCATCTCAATGTTCTGATGGAATTTGCACACAGCAGATATTATAAGTTACTGAGACATCATTACCTAGTTGTAACATAATATACCCTTTCATTATGATGACACCTTTTTATTATAGCTCTCCCCAGACGATTTTACTAAACTTCATTCTCATCGTATCATATCGGATTGTTTATAAAAGACTCCGACATGTTTGCATGCGTCGCCCTTGGTCACCTACTGTAATGGCAACTCTCCATGCAGCTCAATCTCTGGCAGCTTCACTATTCAGTCCCTTATTCCTGAGACCACACACTGTGATCTCGTCTCAGGTCCTATACTGCCAGTCTCATGCAACCGTATCCCCGACGTTCTCACTTCCCTTTTTCGGCACCCAATTACCATCCTCCATCCTTTCAACTTGCCCAGACCAACTCAGTTTACCCCTCCTTATCACAACACCAATACATTCCAGTTCCACCCTTCCTCTAAACTCTTCAGTGGTAATCCCAGCCCCCCTCATGACTCATATTCAAGGAAGCACTACACGTCCATCTAACCTTTGTCATTTCCGTACAGTTGAGCCTACGAATATCCTGTTCCGTCACTGACCAGGTCTTACTGCCATAAAACATTACACTCTAAAATCTTGCCGCGTTCAAAGATCCCATGGCATGGAGGGGGGGAGAGGGGGCCCTCTCATTGTTAGGAGAGGCGACAGTTCCCTGAACTTCCTCCAACCACTATCCACGGAGCTATCTCTAGTCCCACTTCCAGCACATAACATATCCCATAATTAACAAAACTTCTTCACACACTCGAGAGACTCTCCATGAAGATTAGTTCTTACACTTTGTACGTGCCTTCTCCGACACACCGCTTTCACGAAATCAGAATCATTTCGCCGTCAACCGCTAAGACCACTACATCTCTTATTACAAACACTGCACAAGATAGAATTACTTCCCACACGCTTGTGGCAAACTGTACATGGTCACACTTCCTCTGGTATGACAGTACCAACACTAGTCCTAGATATCATCACATTTACTTTATCTGCATTTACTCTTAGACCCTTGTATCCCATTCCATCTCTCCATTTCCTTAATCTTTCCTCCACTCTCCTTTCATTCACTTAAATCAACATCAAGTTCTCAGCATACAACATCTCCCATGGAAGTCCATTTTTCAAGGTTCATGATAGAACTTCAACTAGCATGACAACTATTAAGGAGGCTCAAGACTGACAGCTGATGTATGCCAACATTAACAGAAAATTCATCATTCAATCTCCATTTATTCTCACCTGGGTGTGAGCTCCCGCAAATATAGTCATAACCACTCTTCACCAGCCACTCCTTGATTCCAAGCTTTCTCACTGAACACTTCACCACCTCGTTAGAGTGTCTGCCAAATATCTATAAATCAACAACGTATTACAGCTCTGATTTTTTGCCTATTTATACTCGTACTTCCTCCAATTGTCGGGCAATGAGTATGCCATCAGTGGTCCCTTTGCCTGGCAAAAGCCTAAACTGCACCTCTTCAGTATTCACTCTCTCCCTTATCATACCTTCTCGGACTCTGACCATCACCTTCTTTATCTGGTCTAAAAGTATAATACCTCTATAATTTCCTCTTTTCAGGATATCACCCTTCCCCCTATACACATAATACAGTCACGCTCATCTGCTAGAATACAGCCGATCATCTGGTAGAATACATTCATAAATACTTGAATTCAAATCAGTAACTAAACCCACCCTTGTAAATCTTGAGACTTTCAACATTTCAGCAGTCAGCCCAGACACACCTGTTGCCTTCCCCAATTGAATCCTACGTGTTGCACTGCTCGCAGTTGCGCATCAGTCAAAGGCCAAGGACCAAACACTGGATCTGCTGATTTCAAACCTTCCCTGTTCCAACCTAACAACGGGTTATAATGCTCTCTTCAGGCGTCTTTATATCCTCACTGTCCACCACTACTTTTCTTTCATCATTCTTCACACACTGCTCACCTATGATATCAGTGTTTTCCCTCTTCATCTGATTTGTCACCTTAAATTCCATATTCTTCCCTTCAGCGCTATTTAGGAAATATTTTTTCGGTCTTGCAGGGGTAGTCATAGCCTCAATACACCCCATCATTACGTCTCCGCTACATTAGTTAAAATCGTGTTGTTGTAGCAACCTGCTACCAGCAAAAAAAAAAAAAAAAAGAAAAAAGAAAAAAAAAACAGTTATCAGACTGTAGAGTAGCTCCCTTTTTAATGAGTGTTACAAAATTTAACTTCTGATATTATGAAATTCAGTAAAAAGATATGAAAATACGAGCTACTAGTTGCAGTAACTCGTTGATTTATTCTTTGTAAATTCATCGGAAAAATATCAAGAAATGACGTTTTCTTTTGCTCAAAGTACAGTATATTACTAGCAATCAGAATCTTTCTCTTACGATTTATCATGCACTGTAAAATAACAGGTTGCCTTAAGTATTCTGAACTAGGTAGTTACTATATCTGTTTATAGTGTAATTATTTTATACTGGCTTGATGCTACCTGCCGATGTGGTGAAGCGCCTAAAAACAGAGAGAAAAAAAAAACTTTAGTTCTATTTGATTGTATACACAATTTTAGTTCAACCTATCCACGAGTAGTCAGGTGATATGTGATATACCAATTCTTTCCTGTTGAAGACCATTAACTGCCACTCATCCACTCATGATCCTCATTACTCGAACTTGCTGTACCGGTATATCTTACACGCCTCTCGCTATACTGGGTGTTCAGCAGTCGTGGATTCAAAATCACTCACACTACCTTTCTAATTTCTCTTGGGACTCCCCTTTCCTATCACGTTCTCCTGTTCTGATCTGTCCGCATCCTAAATTAGTATCCCATTACCCTTATGGCCATGCCAATTTAGCGCAACCTGGCCTACTATTTCTTTCATGTAACATCTGTTTCCATGCCTCTTATAGTGTCATTTCCCACTCTTTCATACCATTTCATTCCACATATAGATTTCAGCCAGTTCAACTCCTACACTTCCAGCTTTCTCAGGCCGAGCATCCAAAACCCACACCATGCATCCATACAACACAGTCGACATCACTATGCTTTCCTATTTACTTCGTGTGAATCTGCACCGACTATCATTACCACGCACTTCTCATTACCCTTAATCCCCTGTCCCATACCATGACCTATTCCACGTCCCTGAGTTTCATCGCTATGTCCACCCGCAAATACCCCAAACACACTGTTTTTATTATGTCTTCCACATGAAAATTGCTGTCCTATTGTTCTGCTCCGTCTCTTTCCTTATCACCTTGCTCTACCGCACATTCACTCTCATCTTCCTCCTTTCCCAGACATCCAAACCCAAACACTATAGGCTGAAGCTTTCCTGGAAAGCCTGCAACCGGTGCTGTACTATTTGCATACAACTGATTCATTTCTCAGAGGCATTATACGTCCTTGAGGCAACCTCAAACCATTCACCCTCTTCGTTTTCCGTTCTCACACGTGCTTCTTCGTTTTTTCGTTCTCAGACATGCCTCCTCTTCGTTCTTTTTTGTCACACACACTTTACTCCTTTGGTAGGAATTCTTCACTACCCACAGAAACTTAGTTCCTAACATTCTTGCCATCACGTGTCTTCGTCATCTCTATTATATGCATTCTCCAGGCCTATTAAAACTACGCACAGTAATTTCCCTTCACAATACGTTAATTTTCTCCCGCGTTCTTTTAAAAGGAAAAACTTGATCCGCGCATACCCTGCAACACACAAAAAAAAAAAAAAAAAAAAAAAATCAAATACAGAATCTATTACGTTGCAAAACTTTTTAAATTAACACTCTTTCATACAACTCACTATGCCTTAAAATTATGAGCATTCTCTTAGTCATCAGTGTCTTTATGCAGTGGCACAATAAAGGCACTCTGACAATATTCCGGTATCTTACTTTCATCCAAGTCTATACTAATAATTCTGAGTAAGTGCTCCACAATACTCTCCTCTCATTTCTTCAAGAGGTACTCTATTGCAGTCACACTGATTCCAACTGCTTTTCCAAACTTCACATTCGGCAGTACTTTCTCTAATTTGTTCTTCCAATCTTATCACAACTAACGACCTCACCAAGCACATCAGAGCCAAGCAAGTTTTACGTCACAACATCTCTGTCGGCAAGTTCATCCTTTTTTTTTTTTTTTTTTTTTTTAAAGACACCCTCTGCAACTCCTTTTCACAGTACCAGATTCTGTTACCACGTCTTCTTCTAGTCCTCTTTCTTTTCACCCATTTGCTCTTGTTTTCCTCACACTAATCACTTCAGTTCCAAGCAGTTTCTTACTGTTCTCGTAATAGCTTTGATACTCCACAACAACTCCCTTACCTTTCTTCTGGCGCTGTGCAGTTCTCTGTTATACTCCGCCTGCTCTTCCGCACCTTTATATTGCAAATAATATCATTGCGATGAATTTTACACGCTCATCAGTTTCGTGAGTTCGTCATTCCACCGAAAATTGCTTTTTTTCCCTTTTGCGTTCACTTAGTCTCATCTTGCCACAGTCTATCTATCTATCTATCTATAGCCCGACGCCCTAATCCCGCAAAGGGTGGCCGCAGACAAAACGCCTCCAAGTCACTCTGTCACCCACCATGTGACTACCTTCCCCCCAACTCACCCCCCCCTCCCTCATATACCTCTCAACTCCATCCCTCCACCTCATCCTCGGTCTACCCCTCCCTCTCCCTCCCTCCACCTCACCTACATACACCCTCTTAGTCTTTCATTCTCCATTCTCTCCACATGTCCAAACCACCTCAGTGTATTTCTCCTAATCTTTTCAACCACATCCACATCTACCCCACAACGTTCCTTCACTTCTTCATTCGTCAACCTGTCCCTCCACGTCACTCCACATGCTCCTCTCAAGTAACTCATTTCCACTGCTCTCACTCTTGACTTGTTCCCCTCTTGCAAGGTCCACGCCTCGCTTCCATACGTCAGGGTAGGGATTACAATACCATCATGCAGTGACTTCTTAACTTCCATACTCACCTCCCTATTTCTCATCACTGCTTTCAGTGTACCAACAACCTTTCTTCCCTGCTGTACCCTTTCACGTACTTCATCCCCCAAAGTTCCATCCTTACTCATCACACTACCCAAGTACTTGAATGCACTCACATTCTCCATATCCTCACCATCCAACCTCACTGCACACTCTGTGACTTCATTCCTCTCAAACACCATAACTTTACTTTTGTTTACATTAACTTTCAGCTTCCTCCTCCTACACACTGTCCCAAATTCATTCACCAAACCTTGCAACTCCCATTCATCTTCACTCAACAATACTGTATCATCAGCAAACAGCAACACCGGAAGCTTCCAAATCTCACCCTCATTCATTAGGGCCACCCCCACATCCACTGCCCTACCTTGCACCTCCTTTACAACCCCATCCATATATATATATTAAACAGCCATGGAGACATCACACACCCCTGTTTCAGTCCCACATTGAGATCAAAGAACTCACTCAGCTCACCATCCACTCGCACCGTAGCCCTAGCTCCCTCGTACATACTCTTCACAGCACTCAACAACTTCCCCTCCACTCCATATATTCTTAATACCTTCCACATACCTTGCCTATCTATTCTGTCATAAGCTTTCTCCAAGTCCATGAAGGCAGCATACACTTTCCTTCCCTTCTCTAGATACTTCTCCACTAAACATCTTAGAACAAATATCTGATCTACACACCCTTTTCCCTTCCTAAATCCCCCTTGTTCTTCTCCAACTAGCTCCTCTGTCATATGCCTAACCCTATCAATGAGTATTCTACCATATATTTTACCAGTCACACTAAGAAGGCAAATACCCCTATGGTTACCACATACTTCTCTCTCCCCTTTTCCTTTGTACAGAGGAACAATTATACCTGATTTCCAGTCCTCTGAAACCCTTCCCTCTTCCCAAGCCAATCTACACAACTTCCATATCCACTCCACAACAATCTCACCCCCATACCTAAGCATTTCACCACACACTCCATCAATTCCTGGGGCCTTTCCCAGCTTAATCTTCTTCATCGCTTCCACTACTTCCGACCTACTGATCTCTTCCTCCCTCCTCTCATCTCTTCTTCTCCCAGCCATTCCCCAACCACTTATACTCACACTGCTCTCACTCTCTACATTCAACAAATCCTCAAAGTGCTCCCTCCATCTCCTCAACTTCTCTTTCTTCTCCACCAACAATCTACTATTCCTATCTTTCACTCCCCTACTATTTCCCCTTTCACACTGCCTTACTTTCTTTACCTCCTTCCAAAACAATTTCTTACTCTCCCTCCACTTCACACTCAGATTCCTCCCAAACTCTTCATCCACTTTCTTCTTACTCTCCTTCACCAGTCTCTTAACCTCCCTCCTCCTGCTCACATATACCTCTCTCTTCTCTCTCTCATCTTCTCCCCTACCTCTACTCGCCAACCATTCACCATATGCCTTCTTCTTTTGTTCCACAGCTCGTTTCACCTCATCATTCCACCATGCTGTCCCTTGCACACCCTTGCATCTCCTCCTCACTCCACAAACCGCCTCACACGCTGCGCTTATCTCTTCCGTGAATATCTTACATACGTCTTCCACCCCTTCCATCTGCTCCAGCTCATACCTTCCCAATCTTTCTTCCACTATGCTCTTATACTCTGTCATTTTCTCACTATCTTGCAATTTCTCCACTCTTCTCACAGGAGCTGCTTCCTCCTGTCTTCCCCTTCGTCTCCTCAACCACTTTCTTTGCAGCTCTACCTTGGCCATCACTAAGTGATGGTCCGAGACTCCATTCCCCCACCCTCTCCACAGACTCCCTAGAATTCCTAAGCACACCTACTGTACCTTGAAGTCCTTGCATTCTTCTTTCATCCATCTTAGTATACAATCTCCCACTCTAAACCACTTTATTCTTTCACTTTTCTTAGCTCTACATAGCCATTAAAACCTTATTTTAGTGCCAAGGTATTCCGTAATTCGAATGTATGTAATGTTTCCCGAGGTTTCCCCATCTGTTAACTACAGTAATATATTGTCCAATATTGTCAACAATGACTAAATAGTTAGCTGATGACAATCTTAATAAACTGTTGATATCAGGGAAACACAAACATTTTAATTTTGTTGCCATTATGAACAACTGTAATTACTTAATGCAAAATACAGTATCTGTTTCTTTTGGACTGTTCTTTTTTTTTTTCTCTCTCTCTCTCCTTTAATATTTCTAAGCATGATTTTAATCGGAGGAATAATTAGTCGCATATTTGTGCCACAATGTTTCTCTTCTTTTTTGTGCACCACTTGTTTCACACTGCAGTTCATATCCAGATACCAGTGAAATACACAGCAGACCGGACATATAATCAGATTGGAGCGCCTTAATTACCCACCAAACTCAGTATCACAATACGATAAACTTAGGACTTAGGTACTCTAACTAAAGCACCGAAATGGTACAAACTCAGGGTAATTTACATACTGAACTCAACAGAACCTTAGAAGTGAAACAAAGAATTCGGTCGTTTACTTGAAATCTTTCACAAAAAAACACAGCAAAACAAGATAAAACACTTCTTCACTTGCTGATTTCTGACCGTAAACTAACTCGCTTTGCACACTGGTACCGTTTATACACCCTTATGAACATTCTAGAAATTTTCACTTCGTTCTACAAACATCCATTTTTCTCAGCAGCCTTCCATGACCCTCCATTTATTTTCTTCTGTAACAAAACATTCTAGGACATACGTGAAACTTCTTAATTCGTTCTTTCTTATAACTTGTACAACTTTTTAACTTTTCTATTATCTTTCTGTCTCGCAGCATTCTATCTACCTATCTGTCTATCCATTGCCAGACGCCTCAATCCCGTAAGGGGTGGCCACAAACAAATCGCCTCCATGTCGCCCTGTTCCCCGACATTTCACTGCCCTGCTCCCAGCTCACACCCCTATCTTTCATAGACCTCTCCATCTCATCCTTGGCCTCCCCCTCCCTCTCACCCCATCCACCCCACTCATATACAGTACACTCTCCTAGTTAGTCTCTCACCCTCCATCCTCGCCATGTGGCCAAACCACCTCAGTGTGTTTCTCCTAACGCTTCCTATCACATCCACATCCACACCACAACGCTCCTTCACATACTCATTCATCATTGTGTCTCTCCATGTGACTCCACATGCTTCTCTCATATAACTCATTTCCACTGCTCTCATTCTCGACTTCTGTCCCTCCAACAAGGTCCAAGCTTCACTTCCATAAGTTAGAGTTGGTATCAGAATACTGTCATGTAGTAACTTTTTCACTTCCATGCTCACTTCGTTGTTTCTTATCACTGCTTTCAAGGAACCAACAACCTTTCTTCCTTGTTGTACCCTTTTTAAGCAATGCTCCACCCAAACTTCCATCCTAACTCATCACACTACCGAAATGATTAAATGCACTCACATTTTCCATTTCCTTCTCACCCAACCTCACTGTACATTCACTGACTTTACTTATCTCAAGGACCATAACTTTACTTTTCCCTACATTCACCTTTAGATTCCGTTTCTTACACACTCTCCCAAACTCATCCACCAAGCCTTGAAGCTCCCTTTCGTCTTCACTTAACAACACAGTATCATCTGCAAACAACAGCACAGGGAGTTTCCAAACACTGCCCTCTCTCACTAGGGCCATTCCAACATCCACTGCCCTACCTTGTATCTCTTTTGTAACCCCATCCATATACATATTGAACAACCATGGAGACATGACACATCCCTGTTTTAATCCAATCTTCAAATAGAAAAATTCACTCAGTTCACTGTCCACACGCACTGCAGTCTTAGCACCCTCATACTTACTCCTCACAGCAATCAGGAACTTCCCATCTACTCCATATATTCTTAATACTTTCCACAATCCTTGTCTCTCCACCCTGTCATCTGCTTTCTCCAAATCCATGAATGCCGCATACAACTTCTTTCTCTTCTCTAGATAGTTTTCCACTAAAGATCTAAGAATGAATATCTGATCTACACAACCTTTTCCCTTTCTAAAACCTCCCTGTTCTTCTTCAACTAATTCATCTGTTATTTTCCCAACTCTGTCAATAAGTATCCTTCCCTATACTTTTCCTATTACACTAAAAAGACAAATGCCGCTATGATTACCACACACTTCTTTTTTCCCTTTTCCTTTGTACAAGGGAATACTGATACCTGATTTCCAATCCTCCGGGACTCTACCTTCCTCCCAGGCAAATCTGGACGTCTTCCACATCCATTCTACTACTATCTCTCCCCCATGCTTCAGCATTTCACCACACACTCCATCACTTCCTAGGGGATTCCCCAATTGTACTTTCTTCATTGCTTCCACAACTTCCATCCTACTGATTTCTTCCTCTCTTCTCACATCGCTCCTTCTCCCAGCCATTCTCGGGCCACTTACATTCACATTACTTTCATTCTCTATGCTCGGCAATTCTTTAAAGTGTTCTCTCCATCTGCTCATTTTTTCTCCTGTCTCCACTAGTAATCTACCATTTTTATCTTTCACTGTCCGACTAACTTGATAGCCACCTTGTGTTACTGTCTTCACCTCTTTCCAGAACATTTTCTTACATTCTCTCCACTTTGTACTCAAATTCCTTGCAAATTCCTCATCCACTCTCTTATTACTCTCTCTTACTAATCTTTTCACCTCTCTCTTCCTCTCTACATATAACTCTCTCTTCCGTCTTTCAACTTCTTCCACGCCTTTGTTTCTCATCCACTCATTATATGCTTCCTTCTTTTGTGCCACAGCCTGTTTCACCTCTTAATTCCACTATGCTGTTCCTTTCACCCCCTTTCGTCTTCTCTTCACCCCACACACCACCTCACATGCTGCACAGATTACTTTCGTGAGTATCATGCACACAACTTCCATGTCCCCCATCTGCTCTAAATTATATTTACCCAATCGCTCCTCCACTTCTCTCTTATATTCTGTCTCTTTCTCATCCTCTTGTAACCTTTTCAGTCTTCGTGCATATACTAGTTCCTCCTCTTCCCTTCGTCTATTTCTGCATTTCAGTTGTACCTCGATTCTAACCAGCATCACGTGGTGATCAGAAAGTCCACGCCCCCACCTCTATATGCTCCTGCATTCATTACACACCTTCGCATCCTTTCATCCACACACACATAATCAATCATTGCCTTCCGTTCATTCAGTTCTCCATTCACCCTTCTCAACATTCGCCATGTACTCCTATGGATCATTTTGTTCCTGAAGAGGGTATTAGCTATCACCAACCCCCTCCCGGCACAAACGTCTACTAAAGCACTGCCATTCTCATCTATTTCAGCAGGCACACCCCACTCTCCAACTACTCCATCCACTTTCACATTCCCTACTTTTCCATTCATATTGCCAATCAAAAACACTTTCTCATTCCTTTCAAACTTTTCCCGGTTCCACATTTGTCCAGAACTCTTCTCTCATGTTCCTTGCACGATTTTGCTTTGGAGCATACATGCACACAATCAAACACATTTGGAGTCCAACTATCAATCTTACCCACACAATCCATGAGCCAACCGATCCATACCCTCTTATATTCTCCTTCCATCTGTTACTCACCACAGTATACACTCCTTTTGCCCTCTCATTCTCACCTACTCCCTCACATACACCCCATCAATACTGCCATTCTCTCACACTCTCACCTCGCCATGTAGTTTCAGTTAACTCACATACATCCACCTTTGCACCCTGAAGCACCTGGACAATCTCTCTCTTTCACCTCATCATTTGCACCCCTTACGTTCCAAGTTGCCATCCGTATCGTGTCCTTTGTTCGGTCCTTAGTCGTCACCTTTTGGTCATTCCTGGTCCGAGGCTTCTTGTTCGTATTTTTTGTTAGTTGTTTTCTGGGGAGGGGCACTAACCCTCCTCCAACCCACTTGCTGTCACGTAGGGAACACGTGTTGTTTGGTTATAAGGTTACCACCCAACGTTGTAAATGCTTCCCAGGTTTACAGGAAATCATTTGGCTTGCCTCTCAGTGTACAGCTACCCTAAAACCAGAGTACCACCACACTAAGTGGGTGGATGATGAGCGTCCCCACCCACCACACAATAATAATAATAATAATAATAATAATAATAATAGTAGTAGTAGTAGCAGTAGTAGTAATATAATAATAATAATAATAATAATAGTAATAATAATAATAATAATAATAATAATAGTAATAATAATAATAATAATAATAATAATGATAATAATAATAATAATAATAATAATAATAATAATAATAATAATATGGAAGGTGTTATTAACTAATGATTATTCGTTTTCTTCAACTGAATTGTTCATGTTACAGTTGCCTCATATGGAATCAGGTTTGGTTGGTGTTCCGTAAAAAGATTGCGGTGAACACAGCTTATACACCAAACCATACAGCAGATGGTGAATAGTACTCGTATATTTGCCATAATATTGTTGATCGAGAAGATAAGCCATTATCATAATGGTTTATTATCGCTCTGATATAATTATTAACTCAGACTAATCATTGGAAATGATTGCTATGCCGAAGTTACTGCTGCTGCTGCCACTACTACTACTACTACTACTACTACTGCTGTTACAAGCAAAGAAAAGATCATCTGCATCCATAGGGAAATTATATTGTGAAGATCAAAACCAACCTTCCTAATACATTTCATCATTTGGAGTTGTAATCTGAAGATTAACACTAACCCTCATATTACAATCCATTGGCCCCAAGCACGCCAACGGCTGCAGTTACTAACCATTTACTGTAATTTTTATTACTTTATTCTAAATTCATTAACATTACGGTCTTAATAATGACATTAATCTATTGGAGTCGCAGGTCTATGTGGCTCTTGACCACAATAGCTTCGTAATCCATACCCGCCAGAGAAACATGCCTGAGGGCTAATTATCTTTTGCCCCTGCAGCATAGGAGTGCAGACCTCACGAAGGAGAATAACGGTCGACATCGCATCCAGGCCATAACAGAACTCTGGGGTTGACGCTTCTCAGAAAAAAACTCTGCTAGTCACTTGTAGAATCTCATCGCCTCTGGACCCATCCCACCTGATGCTGTGAACACAAAGGGAGTGAATCGACCTTGGTCCACATGTTGGATCCTTTCTTGATAGTTTTCTTTTTTTTTCTTGTTCTTTTCTTTTGTGTGCAGCTTCGAGAGACAGTTCACGATGACATTCTGGCATAGGATCAAATATCCTGATGTCAAAGAACGCTCTCTGCCCAAGTGTCCAGAAACCTCGAGCACTGACATCCACTCTTGCATCATTTGATGTGTTTGCTGTTCTGTGGGTGAAGTGCTCGCTGTGTAGGGGTAGCAGAGCTGGCTCAGTCATAACATCATGGTATATTTCCTGCGGCATTATGGCAGCGAGGTCACGTACTTCATCGTGTCAGATGCAAACAAAGCCTCCCTTCTTGCAAAACAATTGCATGGTTTGCAGCAAAGGCAGTGCCAGAAGCACAGTGTTGAGTTAGGTTCTCCATTTGCCACCCATATCTTAAGGCTATAGTGTCAATAAATCCATGTTTGTTGATGTGGAAGCCTTTAGCCTTGAGAGGCAGGATTGTCAGCCAGTTCGATGCCCCAGCCTCCTGTGCCATTTCAACTCTTCTGCATTGGTCTGGTGTTAGATGTTCGGTTATGTGCTGCAGTTAGTCTTTTTGTCCTGATTCTCGCTCCTTGCTTATCTGTGTCTTAATGTCTCTCTGCCTTTGGTGGTCATTTTCACTTGTCTCTACCTGGGCGCAAACCTTCTATGACAAGGATTCGGTGAGCCTAAGTGAATTTCTATGTTCATAGCTTGCCATGGCTGCTGGATTTATAATTCCATGGCCTCCCATCCTGGGTGGCAATGGTAGAAGGTCCCTCTCTCCTGGTGTGGGGATGTTGCCATTGCTTAGTGATGGGAGGAATGAATCCCTGACAGCATTCTCCAGTGGTCTGTAGCAGCAACTCGATATATTAGATGGTCCGCATCATGGAGGTCCACTTGAGCTTTACACTGTACATAAATGTGCTGTATGCTGCATGGGGTTCTGTTTTTGTGTGACTGGATAGTACACGAATTTCTTCTACCCATCTCTTTACCTTATTACTCACATATTGTTCTTTGAAATCCTTAGTTCCAATCACAGCACCTAGATGCCTCTGACCTTCTTTAGTCACTATAACTTTGTGTCTCTAAAGGCCTCCCGTGCACCTTGATAGTAAGCTGGTTTCACGATCAAGATGGACTTACTTGCATTAGGGCATTAACCTATTTCTGGGCCATGAGATGTTACAAGGTCCCATCATTTCCTCATATTTTCCACCTTGCCAGCTCCTGTGAGATTATCTGCATAGGCTACTTGTTTTACATGGGTGGCCTCGTATTTGCTCTGTTGTTGCAGTACTGTCTTAGTCAGGGTGTACATAGCCATGACAACTGGATCACCCTGGGCAGTTCCTTCTGTGAATTGGATTACACTGACATCGTGAGCAGCTGTCTTACCCACAATGTAGAGGTTTGCTGGTTCTTTGTAGGTGTTTTCCACATACTGGCAAATGCTGGGCGGTTAACCTTGATGTTGTGCACCACTGCCTCTCGGTTGATGGAATTAGATGCGTTTGAGGCATCAACAATACTCCCTGACAGTCCTCTTCCTCATATATTTTCCTCATTGAGTGAACTGCTGCCTCGTCTCCTGCCTGCTGGCCTGCGCACACTTGGAGGTTGCCAACTGCCTGCTTAACATTATCTTTCACCACCTCCATGATGCATTTTCCTATAATTCGCCTTAAGACTTCACCCACCTCAATGGGCCTACGTCCTGGATTCCTATCAAGGGGGATTAGTCTGCAAGCCGTCAGTGCTTCAATGTTGTTGCACTGACTTGAAGCCAGCTTCCCCCCCAGTAAGGCATTGGTGTTACTTAAGTCTGTTGCTGCCTCCCCAAACTTGATGTTACTGAGAATTACTCGCCAAGATTTTGTATCCAGGCCTGACGGTCCTGCCCCTCCGTGTGTGTGCGTTGCCTTCCTCTACACCATATCTCCAGTTATCCTGTCATAATTGATAGGACTGGGTAGAGTGTAGTTCCAGTCAAGCTTTGACTGGGCACTTGCTTGTCGTGCAGTCGTGTGTTTTTCCTTTACTTGTTGCATCGTTTCTTCTGTCAAGTCAAGTACTCCGTTTGATAATACAGCTGACAGGGATCTTGTCACCATGGGGATGTGAATAATAGTGAAGTTGGGGATGAGGAACATCATGAAGTTTATGACAGAACTGAAACTCAGGATGAAGACCACCACAGAGGAATGCATGAAAGAGGGAATCATTCAGGTGTTATACATCCCCAGAACGGTGGTGACACAAACAACGAGGAAACAGAACAGCCTTCCAGGTCTATGCACACACTGGATGGGCATATCTAGAGAAAATGCAGTAATCTGGGTGAACACAACATATAATGAAACTGTTGGATGGTCATCAAGTAACCTTTCCGAAACTCCCAAATGCAATGCTACAGTTGACATGATCAAGAAAATCACTAGCATAATGGCAAAGTACAATATTAGCTCACTCATTCCTCATTCTTTCTTAAGGTCCTTGCATTGATACCACATCTCTTCCTCAACAGTAGGCTACCTGCCCAAGAGCATTGCAGAAAATTTTATGGCCATCCAAAGGCTCGTTGAAACAAGGAAGAGGTGAAACTGGCAATCTACTTGAGGAAGCAAGGGTCTTGAAGATGAGAACCAAAACAGAGGCAGGAGAAACCACAACACCAACGATGTGGCAAGGATTTTTAGCAGCAAGATGAGATAGGAGAAGGCCTCGATGGTGATTTAACCCACCCCGCACTTCCATATCTCTCGCATCTTGGCGTCCATCCCTATCCCTCGCTTCATCGCGAGGTCTTTCACCACCACGCATGTCCGTGTGATCGTGTATATTGTCAGTGACCGCCTCATTAATTTTTATGTCATCATTCTGTCGCCTGCCATGTTGGAAGCGGTCAAGTGCTGCTTCTGGTGGGCTGTGATTCCCTAACACATTCATACAGAGAGGTCCCAGCCTACAGTATGTACATGATGACCTGTTTGTTGCACATGAGCACCTGATACACTTATGCTGCCTACCGGAGCACTGACAACAATACTGTGGTATGGCCATTCGTTCGGCTAATTTTTTTTTTTTTAATTAAATTTTTCTGGCCTATCAACCATTGGGGCCAAAGCCCCTGGTCATTAAGGCCGTATCTATATATATATATATATATATATATATATATATATATATATATATATATAGAGAGAGAGAGAGAGAGAGAGAGAGAGAGAGAGAGAGAGAGAGAGAGACAGAGAGAGAGTGAGAGAGAGAGATATATATATATATATATATATATATATATATATATATATATATATATATATATATACACACACACACACACACACACACTTCCATGCATACATACTGTACATGCACACTTTCATGCACAGGTACATATATATATATATATATATATATATATATATATATATATATATATATATATATATATATAATAATTTTTATTTTATTTATTATTTTGTATTTTTAATATTTTAATTTTTTCTTGGTCTCATATTTTTTATGCCTTATACTATGAAGAAAAACTTATATAAAGATCCTAAAACTAATCACCTAACAGACAAATTGCTAACCTATACTAAATCCTACAGAGACAAATAACTAGACCTACACAAATGGTAAAAATACGTCGACTAACAGAGCACCATCGACTGCAGATATGTAATACCTTTCTACATGACATACCTGCACTCATCATCTGGTGACTGTCAGTCGAGGCACAACCTAATATAGGGGACATCAATATATGAAAGGGAACCAGACGAGTCAGGAACATTTCCATATACGTCAGCCGCCGGCCCTAATTAGAACAACTTAAACATGGTGGTATAAGGTATTTACATAACATGTGCAAAAAAGTGAAGTACCTTGGCCAACAGACCACCATCGACTGCAAGTGCCAAATACATTTCTATATTGCACACTTGCACTCATCAGCTGGTGACTGTCAGTCGAGGAACAGGGCTTAATGTATGGGACATCTATATTAGAAATAGATCAGTAGGAGGAGGAGCTATTTCAAATATGTCAACTGTCAACCCTAATTAATAGTACAATATATACATATTTACAGTCCATAAAAACCATAACCATATAGTAAAAAGGTCACATCACTCTGATCAGTCCGGTCTCTCTCAAGAAAGCCATCAATTTATCAGTCATAACAATGTCCCCATCACCCAAGATGGTGGAAAGGGTGAAGGGGACGTCTACTGTGCCGCAGTAATTTATAAGTGAAGCGCGTTCACGAATAAATCGCCAACAGTGCAGGATGATATGACTGATAGATAACACCGCATCACAGATGTCACAGTGCGATGGGAATCGTTTTTTCATATAAGGTTTCATGCGTGTTAGGAAGGTGGGATTGAGCCGCAAACGAGCCAACACTTTCTTCCAGTCGACTGGGACAGTTGGCAGAGTCCCAGTCTCCCAGGTACGGCTTACACGTTCGAATATTTAGTCTGGTCCACTGACCTTGCCACAGAAGATTTACTGATTTCTTTCCGAGAGAGAGAGACTCGACCGTAGATCATGAGGAACGTCCCAAGTCTCCTCGAGTTCTACAGCCGACTTTGCAAGTATGTCAGCCTGCTCATTGTCATAGATGCGACAATGACCAGGCACCCAGATCAGCGTGAATGACTTGTTGCATGAATGCAACTTATTAACGATGCGGCCCTGGATCTCTTTAGAGTCCGTAGTACAAGATGCAATTGCCTGAAGGGCTGATTTTGAATCTGAAAATATGACAAATGAGTCATGCCTAGAATTGAGAGCATAGTCTATGGCTTTGTCAATAGCAAAAAGTTCGGAGGTAAACACAGATGTATGAGTCGGCAACCGATACCTGAGGGCACATTCAGTCGACCATACACTTGCACCCACACATTCACTCGACTTGGAACCGTTGGTGTACAATTGGTGGGACCCCAAGTGATGCACGATGATGTTACAAAACAAGTGGTGAACCTCCACCTCCGCCGCCTTGGCCTTTGGTGCTGGGAGCCATGATACATCCACTGTAAAGCTGGGTGCCTCCCAAGGCACTATATTTTTTAGCACCAACTTGTCACAGTCACTGAGGTTCACACCAAGCTCCTGAGTCAGTAAGTGGAGGCGAACGGCAAGTGACCGACGCACCCCCCCACAGAAGGTGGTGGTATTGACGCAGGGGGGTACAGGCCACATTGCCGATATTACTTTTCCTCGATGTTCTGAGGCCATAGGACCAAGCCAGGTGGTCACGACGAATACGGAGAGGAGGCACATTTGCCTCCACTTCCATACGAGCTACACAGGTACACCGGACGGCTCCAAGATACATTTGCAAACATTTATTCTGCAACACATCCAATCCATTCAGCGTGGGATCGGATGCCGAGCCATACACCTGTGCGCCATAGTCTAGCTTTGATCGAATAAGGGACTTATACACCATTAATAAAGATTTTCTGTCGGCACCCCATGTAGTACCTGCTAGGTACTTGAGGACATTTACTGATTTATCACAATGAGCAAGCAAATTATTAATATGAATTTTGAAGTTCATCCGATGATCAAAATGGATTCTCAAAAACTTTACAGAGTTTTGAAAAGGTACCGCCTGATTATCCAAAGTTAAGCACAAGTTAGGTACGTTACAAGTCGCAAAAACTACAGTGGCACACTTAGGGACGGAAAACTTAAATCCCCACTGCAAGGCCCATTGGTGGACGGAGTCAAGGGCCGCTTGAATCTGCCCAGCCGAAAATTGTGCATTATGGGAAGAGTGCCATATTCACAATCGTCAGTGTAGAGTGAGTATTTAAGATTTCTCGGGATGGGTGCTGATGACAGAATATCATTGATCATAATACTAAATAAAATAGGACTAAGAACACTTCCCTGCGGCACCCCGTTTTCCTGGATAAATATATCTGATGTTACGTTACGAGGCAATTTGACAAAGAAAGTCCTCTCCCTTAAGAAATTTGAAATAAAAATAGGCAAATTTCCTCTTAAACCATAAGCATAGAGCTTCATTAGTATACCAAGTCACCATGTCATGTCATAGGCCTTATGGATGTCCAAGAACACCCCTATCATGAATTCTTTATTGGCAAATGCCTCTGAAATACAATGCTCCAAATTCATTAAATGATCTAGTGAACTTCTGTATTTACAGAAGCCACAATGTTGATCATTTAACAAACTCTTCGACTCTAAAACAAAATGAAGCCTATTATTAACCATGCATTCTATGACTTTACATAGACAAGAAGTCAACACAATAGGACAAAATGAAGTGGGATTCATAAGATGACCAGCCTCTTTGGGTATCGGTATGACGTGCGCAAAGTGCCATGAGTTTGGGAACGTTCGAGATGCACAAATCTCATTGTACAATGCTAACATATGAATCAGGTTGTCCTGATTAAGATGCTGGATCATACCGTACGTTATGGTGTCTGGTCCAGGGCTGGTGTCTTTACAGGATTTAAGGGCAAGGAGCAGTTCATCTAGCATAAACTCTTTGTTGTACGGGGAGTCTACATCTTCTGTGGCAAAGTCTATTAATTGTAGCTCAGCCGTGTGTTTACGATGTTGGAAACGCTGGTCATAATTTGCTGAGCTACTTACATGGGAAAAACTCCTGGCGAGGATGTTAGCAACGTCCACAAGCTCATCATAGATGGTGTTATTCACCTGCAGGGTGGTGATGTAGAAGTATGGGGCCTTTATTATTTAATATTCTTATGGTGGACCAGACTTTACTTAACCCCTTAACCGCGGGGCGTCACTTTCGTGATGCTTGGGAGCAAGGGATCATACCGCGGGGCGTCGCTTTTGTGATTCTGTGTTATTTTGAATTCACCCGGGCTTCCAAGTGGGGGCTTGTATCATCTATCAGTACTGCCAATGGCCAACACTAGTCAGCACTCCTAATCTCATCTGTACTCCCATCCATTGTTGACAATTTAGCTATTTCTCCCCGTTCTTGACTCCCCTCCCTACCCCCCCTCCATTACTCTATCCTCTCACCTGCCCGGCCGTGCTACGCTAAGTAAATCTTCCCAGGAATTTTTCACTGATTTCATCCATTGAAATAAGCCCTATGCCCTATTCTTATACCAAATAATATATACAAGAAAGAAATAAGGTAAGTGAGAGTGCCATACACCTGGAATTGGCTAATTATCACGTGACAACATCTCACGTGCACTCGTTCGCTAATTTTCGCTGTTTTTTCCCCCTTGAAATATGCCATATAATCTATTTTGGTAATAAATATACATATAAGGAGGGAAGGGAGAAGCCTAAGTGATATTTACATTCACCTGGAACTACCTAATTTATAATGTATTGTCTAGATTTCCTGCCAATCATTTCAGTGAAATACATAGCTGTTTCAAGAGCTACGTTGGTAGCTCTGAATATCTCCTAAGTAGGCCTCTAATCTATTTTCGTAATAAATATACATGTAAGGAGGGAAGGGAGAAGCCTAAGTGATATTTACATTCACCTGGAACTACCTAATTTATAATGTATTGTCTAGATTTCCTGCCAATCATTTCAGTGCTAGACATAGCTGTTTCAAGAGCTAATATTGGTAACTCTGAATAACCCCCAAGTAGGCCTCAACCCGGGCCGGCCCTCCTTTATCAGTTCTCTCTCATCTTCCGAAGAGGAGGTACGGCTCATCCTCTTGCTGACTTCAGGGCCTTTTTTCACCCCCATGCAAAGGGCCCTGTGACCTTTACCCCCTACTAAACCTCGTGCGGAAAGAGATAAAGGGCTGACAATTGATAAAAGAGTGACTACGATCTTTCTATTGAGTAAAACAGTGCAAGTGGAATTGTAAATAATGTGTAAATAATGTGTAAACAGCAAGTGAAAGTAATGAATGTAAATATACGTGAACAGTGGAAAATAGTTTTATAAGTTACTTCAAGTGACAGTGCATAACACAGTGTAAATAAAATAGAAATGTAAATAACGTAAATAAAATAGAGAACGTAAATAGAAATGTAAATGAGTAGTATTATAAGAATACGAATATATACCCTAGGAGTAATGAAAGTGAAAGTTTCACTATAGCATGTCTGAATACTATGAGTTATGAGAGTGAAGATGAAAGTGACATTCACTCTCAATGCCTGTATACAGGACGAGAAAGTGAATGCTACGTATTTTACTGAAAGAAATTGAATCCCTACAGTAACAATAAACTAATACTACTGAAGGAAACTTATGAATAAAGACTGTAGATATATATAAGTGTTATATAGTAATAGAAATATAAAGTGTGAGGGGTTTTTATGAATAATAAATGACAGAGTACCAAGAGCGAACTAGCGCAAGTGCGGCGGTCAGACGCGCTCATAATTTTCATTGCTTTCACAGTGTTTTTTTTTTTGGAGTATGGATCCCAAACTACTTGAAAATCATAGAGTAGTGTTTATAGTGTTAATATCTGGCTGTGGTAATCATATTACGGGTTGTCGGGAAGTGTAAAGTGGAGACTTCGTTACCCAACTTCAGAGGTCTCCACAAGTCCTATGGTAACCGACGAAGGCTCAACAAACATTCCAGGCCAAAGCTGAAGGTATGTGCCATAAGCATATATAATTTTAATATTCTAGGACTAATAACTGATTTTTGGCATATATTTTTTGAGAGTCTGTCAGAGCCCGAATAACCCCGCGGCACACGCAAAACATCGGTAAACATGCCCGCGGTGTAGGGGTTAATGGTGTTGTACGAGTACCGTGGACACAAAGACCGCCAGGAGTCACGTTTGGCCCCTCTTATCATTCTCCTTGCCTCAGCCCGTGCCTGTTTGTATGCAATAAAATTTTCCTCAGTGGGCTGACTATCAAAAATCCTGTATCTCCTATTGCGTTTCCTTAATGATTGTCGACAATCCGGCGTCCACCAATGTGCTCTATGCTTCGCATGAACTGTAGAAGTCTTGGGAATAGCAACCTCAGCTGCGTGTAATATGGAAGTACTTACATTATCGACCTTAACATCTATAGTCTCCCCTGATATATCTAAATTGGCGATCCTTGAGAAGGATCCCCAATCTGCTTTCTTGTAGTTAAATTTTGGAGGTGGGGGGTCTGAAACGATGTCACGTGTATAAGAAAGACAGATGGGTAAATGATCACTCCCCAAGGAGTCGTCATAAGGGTCCCATGAGAAATCTTGATGCATACCAGGGGAGGCCAAAGATAAGTCAATGGCTGAAAAGTTACCAGTACGTTCATCTACACGAGTCACTCTACCATCGTTCAGAAGACAAAGGTTGGACTGTAGTATTAGGTCGGCTACTAGCTCCCCATGACCATCGATCCTCAAGCTACCCCATTGATAGTGATGGACGTTAAAATCGCCCAACACTACCTTATTGTCAGGAAGATGTTCGAATAGTGAATTTAAAGCATCACTATCAATTGGGCCATGTGGAGGACAGTACAGAGAGCAAATAGACAGATACGTGTTATTAAATTTTACTCTGCATGTGACACCTTCCACAGTAGAATTTAGAATCACTTCCGTTTGTGGGTGTGATTTGTGTGTGTATATGGCCACTCCGTGACCTTTATATCTTCTATACAAGTGGTAGTGTTTGAACTGTGGAGGATCAGGGTGATCCTCCAGGCACGTCTCCTGTAAACAAATAACGTCTGGCCTGTGTATAGATAGCAAGATTGCTAGATTTTGTAATTTATTTCCAAGACCCCTACAATTCCACTGTAACACAGTGAATGCGGCGGCTTAAGATTTTCGTTGGGGGCCTGTGTGCTTGGTCTTTTTTTGTCTCCCGCCAGCAGGCGAGCGACTACCGGGTGACCTATCGATCCCAGTGCTTACTCATGGAAACCTCCATATTCTCATCAATTACAAGGCTTCCAGACTCCACCGAGGAAGAGCTATTCTTTCTCTCCCTCGCTGGACCAGGAGCGGGAAGGACATGAGGACATGAAAGCTCAGTGAGGGTGGTCAGATTAATCTTATCAGACTTGTCGGACTTCGATTTTGGCCGCACCGACTGCGAAGGAGCAGCGGCAGCCTGAGAGTAAGAAGTAGCGTCAGGGATGTCTGTAAGAGAGTTGGAACGTACAGGGGGTCTAGGCTGAGGGGTAGGGCAAGTGGCATGTGGAGCGAAGGTAAGGTTAGTCTGTGTCTCCACGGTGCACATCACGGGACGGGACACAACCGCTGATGCACAGGAGACATTAGGCTTGGGAGTTGCATGGAACTCTTTCACCTTCTTCCTAGCATCGTAAAAGGATATGCCCTCAGTCGCTTTCACTGTGCAGACCTCATTCTCCTCCTTCCACTTGGGACAAACCCTAGGGGAAGTGGAATGAGCACCCTGACAGTGGAAGCAACATTCAGTCACTGATGTATAGTGGTCAGCAGAATGTCCTACAGTCGCGCACTTGCTGCATACTACATTTGAAGCTCGACAAGCCTTTTCATGATGTCCATAGAGCTGACATTTTCCACAACAAAGGGGATTGGGAATGTAAGGTCGCACATTAATAATTTCATATCCTACTTTCACATTAGTAGGGAGAGATACTTTGCCAAAAGTCAAAACTACTGTGGCTGTCTTTGTCCTTATGCCTTCCTGGAAACGAGTTATGAATCGAGCATCAATTACATCTTGCTGAGCAAGTTCATGGATGATGTCGTCCTCGCCCATTACCATGAGGTCCCTGCGGGTGATAACACCTTTACAGGAATTCATGGAGAGAGGGATCGTTGGCACATCATAGCAGTGGAATTTACTCAACATCATCAAATCTTTTACCTGGCACGAGTTTACAGTCTTTGCTAGAAGGTCCCCACTAGCAAGTTTTTTCACCTGTTCCACCTCACCGGCACATCCATCAATCACCTTGATTATGAAGGGATTGAGGCTGGACAAGGGAGTGGAACCAATCGCATGCAGAAGTACGAAGGAGGCATTATTTACATTGATGTCTAGAGGGGTGCGCGTCTGGGGCCATTCAGTCTGGGAGCGGTCTGTCCGTGGTTCAGTTGGGGGTCGGTCAGGGCCGCCATAGTACAACTTCCCCCTAAAGGGGGAAGTGGGAAGAAGACGAGAAGACAAGCAAAAGACAAATAACCCGGGGCAAAACACCTATGTCTGAGGTTGCCCTCTCAAACCACTCCAGGGAGGCCCGACCGTGACGATTCATGCCCCAGAACGATCAGTGGCGGGGACCCTCCGTGGGCTATAAGCAAAGGTAAATTCAGGAAAAGATACAAACACCTATTGTATCTCTAACAGGGAGTGCACGAAAATGAGTACTAACTAACCAAACTTTATTTAAAAAACGCCCTAGTGGTGACAAAAACAAAACTAATGCCGGTGATGCAACCCTGCAACTAGAGAAGAGATCAGCACATGTCTGCCCTCTTCACGACCATCCTTCAAAATTCCGAAGTTCCGGGTTCATGGGAAAAATCGTTTGGCCATTATGTTCATAAAGTTTTTATATTGTGGTATTGTATTAATAATAATAATTATGGCTACTTTTATGGTACTTTTAAATGAAAATTAAATCTAATGTTACTAGAACTACTTTTTTACTATTTGATTTTTAAAAATAGATTTGATATAAATGGAAAAATATGCTTGCTTTACTTCTATCTTTGCATATAATATAATGAAGTTATGAAGCAGTTTACTTGTTTATCTCTACTGTTGTATATCATTTAATATCTAAACAGTCTTTCCTATACTAACAGTCAATTGAACTGATACTGCTATATATTTAAAGCTTGAGATGAAGTAAAACAACGCTTCTTTGTTTAAGAGTGAAATAGGTGGCTAATGAGTGTGGTGCAATACTGTGGAGCCTTGTTCAGTGGTATTGTGTCTTCAGGCGTTACTGTGTGTGTGTTCTTACCTTACCTAATTGTTTTTACCTAATTGTATCTTTACAGGAATGAGTCAAGCTCGTACTGTCCCGTGTCTTAAACCATATTTATCGTACATATCCTTTAATTTGTGAATTGTTTTGGCACACACTATTTCATTCGGTAGTGCATTCCATTGATCAATTGCTCTGTTTGGGAAACTGAATTTCCTTACGTCTTTATCACCTCTCTTCTTATGCAGTTTTTTGCAGTGTCCTCTTGCTGATGCTTCCCCATATGTTAAGTAATCATTTATGTCTATTTTCTCCTTCCCTGATATGCATTTATATAGCATTATCATGTCACCTCTTTTCCTTCTCTCTTGTAGTGTTGGTAGATTCAGTTTATTTAGTCTTTCTTCGTAGCTTAGGTCCCTTAAGCTTGGTATCCATCTTGTAGCGGCCCTTTTAACTTTTTCAATCTTGTCTATGGGTTTTTTGAGATGAGGACTCCAGACTACTGATGCATACTCCAGGGTTGGTCTAATGAATGATGTTATTATCCTTCTTAGCATGTCTTCATTTATGTATGTGAATGCTATTCTCATATTTGCAAGCAGTGTATACATGTTCCGTATCTTCTCACTGATGTGGTCAGCCGGAGATAGTCTGCTATTGATAATCACACCTAGGTCCTTCTCTCTTTCTGATGTGTGTAGGGTTTTATTTCCTAACGTATAATCCCAATCAGGTCTTTTTCCACTTTTACCAAACTTGATTACATGACACTTGTCCACACTGAATTCCATTTGCCATGTATTACTCCATTCATGGAATTTATTTAATTCTTCTTGTAGCTCTTTACAAGAGTCTGTGTTAGTAATTCTCCTTTGTATTTTTGCATCATCTGCAAACATATTCAGATAGCTTTCATTTCCAGTGTTACTGTTTATATCGTTTACATACACTAAAAACATGATTGGTGCCAGCACTGAACCCTGTGGTACTCCACTAGTCTCTTCTTTCCATGATGAGTAGTTTCCCCTTAGTACTGTTCTCATTTCTCTTTTTATGAGAAAATCTTGCATCCAACAAAACAGTTTGCCTCGAATTCCTCCTTGATGGTACAGTTTCCATAAAAGTCTTTGGTGTGGTACTGTGTCAAATGCTTTCTTGAAATCTAAATAGATACTGTCCACCCATCCTTCTCTTTCCTGTATTGTGTTTGTTACTCTGTCATAGTAGCTCAACAGATTAGTAACACATGATTTTCCTTTTCTGAAACCAAACTGTCTTTCTGTTATCATACTGTGTTCTTCTAGATGATTTACCCAAGCTTTTCTTATAAGCTTTTCTAATACCTTGCTTACAACACTGGTCAGTGATACTGGTCGGTAGTTGAGTGGATTTTGTCTATTTCCTTTCTTGAATAAGGGGACAATATTTGCTTTCTTCCAAATATCAGGTAGTTTACCTTGACTCAAGGATTTCTTGAAAATTAAAAATAATGGTTTACTTAACTCCATTGCACATTCTCGTAGTACCCAGCATGAAATTTCATCTGGACCACTTGCTTTTCCTCTGTCTAATTTACTTAACTCCTCCTGTATTACTTTTTCTGATATTTGTATATCTGTGTGTGTGTGTGTGTGTGTGTGTGTGTGTGTGTGTGTGTATGTGTGTGTGTGTGTGTTTTAGTGATATTGGGTCCTTAGACGTTATGGTGAGTGTGTTGGGACAGTGTGTATGTGTTGGTGTTGTGGCGGGTGATGTGTGGTGTGTGGTTATGGTGTGTTGTGGTGGTAAGGTAGAGGCACCTTGGTTTAGTTAGGCACAATGGCTTTGCAAGGTTTAATTAGTATTGGTTATAATTACAATATTGTAGAAAATTGTGTGAGGGTTGAGTAAGTAGTTTTAGTTTGTACTTTTATGAAGTTTACATTAGGCCTATTATACTGAAATTATATTAAGATTACTCTTATTACTACTGCATATAATAATAATAGTGTATTTAAAACTAAGGTACTATGATTTAATTTGTGACTTTAACTAAACTTATATTTATTAATATTATATTTAAATTAACGTTCTTATTAATAATAGGCTTTTATTATTACATTATTGACTTATCTACTGTGATTGGTTATATATGTATGATGAAATTATAAACAACAACAACAATAACAACAACAACAACAACAACAACAACAACAACTACTACTACTACTATTACTATTACTACTACTACTACTACTACTTATCATCATCATCGGGAGGCATTATCACCGACTGTACTGCAATCCCACACCAGTGATGAGAACAGCCGCGCCGACGATTTGAAGGGCTAACTCGCTCAAACTTAGCAACTCACACACCCCTCTCCAAATTGCCTGTCTGTTAGTGTGTTTTTATATCTATTGATCGTGCATTAATTTTTCTCCTACAATAAATGCATTTGTCTGTATACAGCACATGATTCCCACCAAAATACCTTTCAAGCAGCACTTTCACTACACAGCCTGGGAAGCCAAGGGGGTGTGTTTTGTCTAGATCGACAGTGGTGGCTGAACAGATGACGAAGTCAAGGATGTACCCTGTCTTACAGTCGCACAGTACAAAGAACTTGACTCCAGAGCAGTGACGTTTGCTTGGAATGTACTGTACGAACCTTAGACGTCCTCTGAAGAAAACCAAGGATTCGTCTATGACAACCTTCTGAACTGGGTGGGAGAATGACATAAATTTATACTTCGCTCTGTTCAGAGTCTCCCGGATCTTCCAGAGTGGGTCAGTCTGGGAAGGTACATCGTTGTTGGTGAAGTGCAGGTTTCCCATGATGTTATGGAAGCGATCTCTGGCCGTGTACTTATTGAAGGTGGGTGAGGGCAGTAAGGGGTCCATGGACCAGTAATTTTCCAACTCATGCTTCTTTGAATGTGGCATGAGAAGCATGTGGGCGAAGAACACATACAGCTCCTGCACTCCAAGCACGGTCCACTGTTGCATTTTCGCTGCACCTGCACCACTTGCAGCACTGTGGTAGGTCTCCATATTATAATTGCAAATCATACTAGATAGATAGATAAATAGATAGATAGAGAGACAGATAGAAGCAGGAAGTCAAATGATGAGAAGGTGTTGTGTTTGCGAGAAGCGAGCAGCGCTAAACGCTTACACGGGGGAAAGCTGACGACAGCGGCCAGTAAGGAGATGATTCAGTTAGCTGTCAGCAGTCCTCTCGTGAGAAAGTTCTGTTGCCACGAGGAAGATACGTGACACACACACCCGACTACACGAGATGTGAGGAAAGAGAGTTTAGAAGGAGACAAGCGACCCTATAGAGAGGTCGAGACGGAGATTAGCTTTAGAACAGAGAGAGAGAGAGATAGCGAGACAGGGAGGTAGCTACCCAGGACTTATACTATTATACCTGTTTAATATTTCCAAGACAAATAAAAATAGTCCCATACTATTCTTTACCTCTCCCGTCACTACATGACATCTGGTGGGGAAACTACTACAAGATATAAAAGCCGCTCGACCACAAGTCTAAAATATACGCCTCTACAAGCAAATACAAAGTCGCTGCTTTATGATACAAAGTCTTTATGACATTTGGTAGCAGCGAACGTATACGAACCTCGTCTACGAATCAACATTAAATTCCTACAAAATATCAAGATTGACAACAACCAACAATATCAGCTCCTGCCCCCTCCGTCTCCCAGATCATTACGCTGATGCAGAGGTCAAGAGATCACTCGACGCCTTGCAAGTAGCTTAACGACAAACCAGCAAATCTGCGGACATCGTCTCGAATTAAAAGCAAATTTCTACAAAAGCAACCGAGACTACAAGGTTAGCTTCAGTTCTACAAAGTCTACAGCCATCTACAATCAACTACAGCCATCTACAATCAACTACAATTAACAACTCTACGTCGTCTGTATAATCTTCTACACGCACCTACAAGTAGCGGCAGTCTTCATCCCACAACGAATAAATCACTAGAAAAAGGACAGAGAAAACTTCCACATAGAATAAAGGGAACAAACAAACGAAGAGTGAGACACGATTCACAACTCGTCTTACTCACTCGTCTTCACTCAAGTTACTCATCGCTACTCATTCACTCACCACAGCTACCAGTGTGGGAAGCCGACGTCACCATGTGCTGAGACGACAACACGCCAATCAACCCGCGAAGGACAACGCTATCACCACGTGCAACACCACTCACACCATTTTCCTCCACGGTAAAAATTAATGAGTTACATAGTTACTTCATTTATACAATACACAGTGATAGACAATAAGCTTCTGCACAAACATATAAAACGTGCTGTATAGTTACAGTTTAAATACACATACTTACTTCAGTTATCTCCATAACTCAAACACTAAATAATCACCAACAATAAATATTCTACACTGTATATATTCATTCATTTATTATAACATTTATTTACTACCAACGAGTGTTACCATTCATACCTACATAAAATACGTGTTTCATACATACAACTATACATTATTATATCTACAAGCGATAAAGAAAATACACCATCACAGTTACTCAGTGAGCGATTAAAAGAACTGTATTAAACATTTATTAATTAAAGCTACCTAGTGGAAACATAAATTAAGTTACAAGGTAAACTAGAGAAAAGAAAAAAATGGCCAACACAAATGCCGTTAGCAAGAGTGAACATCTTCAACACAATCGTGAAGACAATGATTTCCACACAGTGCTGACACACATATTACTCACGATAGGTACAGGTGAACAAGTCAGTGTGTATAGTTAATACTGTATATATGTATATATATTTTTTTTATATAAAATAACAAAATATGGGACTATATAATATCATTTTCAGTAATATCTGTGCAATATAAACTAAACTTTAAAAAAGTATCTCAAGGAAATTAGCCAGTAATTATGTAACCATGAACAACATGGAAAAAAGTGTACACAAGCAAAGAAAAACAAATACCACATAAACTACAAACGAAAAAGCAAATTGTGTCTCCACAAACAAGTGGCATGACACATCATCACTATCATCGACCGCAGCATATGTTAGGACTGCAGTTATTACAATTATGTTACTCCATATTATAATTATGTAACGACAAACGATTGCATTATGTTACACTTTGCCAATTATGTAACAGTTGCATTAACAAGATGTAACTTTTATGTAACTTTAACTACAATTATGTACCTACAAACGATATGTAACAATTATGTAACGACAAACGATTGCATTATGTTACACTTTGCCAATTATGTAACAGTTGCATTAACAAGATGTAACTTTTATGTAACTTTAACAACAATTATGTACCTACAAACGATATGTAACAATTATGTAACGACAAAACAGTTGCATTAACAAGATGTAACTTTTATGTAACTTTAACTACAATTATAAGGCCAAGACACATATGTAATAGTTGCATTAACAAAATGTAACTACAATTATAAGGCCAACACAATTATGTAGTACCACAATGTTAGTACAATATTATAAGTCATACAATTATAGCACAATTCTGTATTACCAGTATCATCATACAAGTTAGATGAAATATTAGACATTACTAAAGTGATAACTCAAATATGTAATGTATAACTTAGCAGTATTACCATTGCACAATTATATTGCATTTATTCAAATATGTATACAACTTATTTAAAATGTAATATTACTGAATAATCACTATTTACTATGAATAATATATGTATACAATATTCATACAATTATGTTACTTTACAATATTATGTATTTCACTTAATTAGCTTATAAGTTCATTATAATGTATATATAATATGTATTAATATGTTATGACTATTAAATGTCGATGGTACGCCATTTTGCGCGGCAGAGCAATGTGGTAGGTCTCCATATTATAATTGCAAATCATACTAGATAGATAGATAAATAGATAGATAGAGAGACAGATAGAAGCAGGAAGTCAAATGATGAGAAGGTGTTGTGTTTGCGAGAAGCGAGCAGCGCTAAACGCTTACACGGGGGAAAGCTGACGACAGCGGCCAGTAAGGAGATGATTCAGTTAGCTGTCAGCAGTCCTCTCGTGAGAAAGTTCTGTTGCCACGAGGAAGATACGTGACACACACACCCGACTACACGAGATGTGAGGAAAGAGAGTTTAGAAGGAGACAAGCGACCCTATAGAGAGGTCGAGACGGAGATTAGCTTTAGAACAGAGAGAGAGAGAGAGATAGCGAGACAGGGAGGTAGCTACCCAGGACTTATACTATTATACCTGTTTAATATTTCCAAGAAAAATAAAAATAGTCCCATACTATTCTTTACCTCTCCCGTCACTACATGACATCTGGTGGGAAACTACTACAAGATATAAAAGCCGCTCGACCACAAGTCTAAAATATACTTCTCTACAATTAACTACAAAGTCTTTATGACAGCACGTTGTGACTCGTACCTGTTGGTCTCATCACATATGTGCTGCATGACTTCATCATCGAGGAAGGCCAAAAGGAAGTCCACACACTCAGCATTCTCGTCAAGAGTGAAGGCAGGCTATATCCCTGAGGAACTCTCGTCAAACTGGAGCTGTTCAGGGATGAAATCGGAACCTTCCGTCCACACTAAGGCGTCCAGGGTTCCCTCTCGTGGCGGTGTAGGGTGAGTGAGGGTGGAGGGTGGCTGTGAGGCAAACTGGGTTGTTTCAAGGTCACTCTGACTGACCCTAGGTTGCCGTGCAGCACTAGCAGCCCTTACTCTAGTTGCTACTCTACTTTTACGATGAGTCAGGGATTTACCTCGTCCCCCACGGCCTGCCTTCACTGTAGCTGCTGGTGGAGACTCCAACGACAAAGACTCAGGAGAAATTTCCGCTGAAAAGGAGGAAGAAATTAGTGAAGTGGGGCTGGGAGAGCAGGTAGGTGATTCATCTCGGGACCCATGGCGGACTGGGTCACACGGTGCCATTGTTCCGGGGCTAACCCGCCTCCCCTTCACTCCTTTTCCAAATTCCTTCCCTTGTTGCACTAAGGGCTCCTTTCCCTTGGAGCTAGGACGAACTTGGGACACTGAAGCACTCGTACTGGCAGTTTCTGTCACGATTTCCTCCCCAGGCTCATCACATGATTCACCCGAAACATCAGAGTCACTATCTATCATTATCATAGATAATTCAGCCAGTTCACATTCAACTGCTGAGTCACTTAGTTCTTTACTGCTTCACACACAAGGTTTTCTAGGGGGTAGAGGTCACAGGGCCCTTTGCAATGGGCGCAGAAGAGGCTGAAATGGCGGGGTGCGAGTGCGACATGATTTCACCTCAGAGGATAACAAGGAACTAAAGATACGGCGTATATGGGCAGCCAAGGGTTGACAATGTCAGTGTGGTGACAGCTGCTAATTTATATGCTATGAAATGATTGTTAGGAAATCTAGACAATACATAATAAATTAGGTAGTTCCAGGTGAATGTAAATATCACTTAGGCTTCTCCCCTCCTTTCTTATATAAATTTTTATTACGAGAATAGATCACATGGCATATTTCAAGGGGAAATTACCAGGGAAAATTAGCGAACAAGTGCACGTGGGGTGTTGCCAGGTGATAATTAGCCAATTCCAGGTGTATGGCACTATCAGTTACCTTATTTCTTTTTTGTATATATTATTTTGTATAAGAATATGGCATAGGGCTCATTTCAATGGATGAAATCAGTAGAAAAATCCGGGGAAGATTTGCTTAGCGCAGCGCGGCTGGGCAGGCGAAAGGAGAGGGTAATGGAGGGGAGGTAGGGAGGGGAGTCAAGATCAAGGGAAAAATGGCTAAATTGTCAACAATGGATGGGAGTACAGATGACATTAGGAGCGCTGACTGATGTTGGACACTGGCAGTACTGATAGATGATACAAGCCAGCACTTGAATGACTGGGAGAATTCAAAATAATACAGAATCACAAAAGTGACACCCAGCGGTATGATCCATTGCGCCTGAGTGTCACAAAAGTGACACCCCGCGGTTAAGGGGTTAACCCCTTAACCGCGGGGCGTCACTTTCGTGATGCTTGGCCACAATGGATCATACCGCTGGGTGTCACTTTTGTGATTCTGTGTTATTTTGAATTATCCCGGGCTCTCAAGTGGTGGCTTGTATCATCTATCAGTACTGCCAATGTCCAACACTAGTCAGCACTCCAAATCTCATCTGTACTCCCATCCATTGTTGACATTTTAGCGATTTTACTCCCTTCGTGACTCCCCTCCCTACCTGCCTTCCATTACCCTGTCCTCTCACCTCACACACTGCGCAAGCGCTACGCAAATTTCCCCCGGATTTTTCCACAGATTTCATCCATTGAAATAAGCCCTATGCCCTATACTTATACAAAATAATATATATACCAAAAAAAAATCAGGTAAGTGATAGTGTTATACACCAGGAATTGGCTAATTATCACCTGACAACACCTCACGTGCATTCATTCGCTACATTACCACGGTAATTTCCCCTTTGAATTATGCCTTGTAATCGATGTCTGTAATAAAAATATATATCAGAAAGGAAGGGAGAAGCCTAAGTGACATTTACATTCACCTGGAAATACCTATTTCTTTATGTATTGCCGAGATTTTCTACCTATAAAAAATTAGCATGTAAGTTAGCAGCAGTCAGCCTAAGTGTCATTGTCAACCCTTCCTTTCTCAGATAAGCCACGGCATTTAGTTCCTTGTCCTCCGCTGTAGTGAAACCATGTCGCACTCGCTCCCTGCCATTCCTGCTACTTCTGCACCCATTGCAAAGGGCCCTGTGACCTCTACCCCTAAGAAAAGTAGTGAGGGAAGCAGGAAAGGCCTTAGTGACTCTGCAGTGGCACGTGAACTTGCAGAATTGTCCATGGTGATGATGGACAGTGATCTTGACGATTTGGGTGAATCGTGTGATGAGCCGGGTGAGGTTATCGTGCCAGAAACTGCTACAATGAGTGCTTCAGTATCGGAAGTAGTCTCTAGCTCCAAGGGAAAGGAGCCTTTAGTGCAGCAAGGCAAGGAATTTGGGAAGGGAGTGAAAAGGCGGCGTGTTAGCCCCAGAACAATGCCCCCGCGTGACCCAGCCCGCCATGAGTCACGAGTGAATTCACCTCCCCTTTCCCCAAGCCCCACTTCACTCATTTCTTCATCATCGTCGGCCGAGTTATCTCCGGAGTCTTCGTCGTCGGAGTCACCACCAGCATCAACAGTGAAGGCAGGCCGTAGAGGAAGAGGTAAATCAAGGACAGTGAAAAGTAGTGTAGTTAGTAGGGTAAGGGCTCCTAGTGCTGTACGGCAACCCAGGGTCAGTGCGAGTGACCTTGAATGAGATAAATCTGCCTCACAGCCAACCTCCACCACCACCACCACCACCACCCGCCATACATTGCCATGGCAGGGAATCCTGGACGCCTTCGCGTGGATGGAAGGGTCAGATTTTGTGCCTGAAAATTTAGTATTTGATGAGAGCTCCTCAGGAGTTCAGCCTGCCTTCACTATTGATGATAATGCTGAGTGTGTGGACTACCTTTTGGCCTTCCTAGATGACGAAGTCATGCAACACATATGTGATGAGACCAACAGGTATGAATCACAACGTGCTGCAAGTGGTACAGGTGCAGCCAAGATGCAACAGTGGTCCATGCCGGGAGTGCAGGAGCTGTAGGTGTTCTTTGCCCTCATGCTTCTCATGCCACACTCCAAGAAGCATGAGTTGGAAGATTACTGGTCCATGGACCCCTTACTACCCTCACCCATCTTCAATAAGTACATGGTCAGAGATCGCTTCCAGAACATCATGGGAAACCTGCACTTTGCCAACAACGATGTACCTTCCCAAACCGACCCACTCTGGAAGATCCGGGAGATTCTGAGCAGAATGAAGGATAAATTCATGTCATTCTTCCACCCCTTTCAGAAGGTTGTCATTGACAAATCCTAGGTTTTGTTCAGAGGACGTCTTCGGTTTGTTCAGTACATTCCAAGCAAATGCCATCGCTTTGGAATTAAGTTCTTTGTACTGTGCGACTGTAAGATGGGGTACATCCTTGACTTCGTCATTTATTCAGCCAGCACTGTCGATCTGGATAAAACACACCCCCTTGGCTTCTCAGGCTGTGTAGTGAAAGTGCTCCTAGAAAAGTATTTTGGTGGGAATCATGTGCTGTATACAGACAACTACTATACAGCACCGAAACTTGCCAAACACCTTTCTGAGCACGGCATTGGCTCCTGCGGCACTGTCAAAAGTAATCGTGCCCACTTCCCCAAATTCACAGAGGCAGGAACCTCGCAGCGAGATGTGCACCTACGCAAGTCTGAGAAGATGCTGGCAATAAAGTGGCATGACAAGAGGGTCGTGCACATGCTCACCACCGTACATAAGGGGGAGATGACAGACAGTGGGAAGGTCGACCGTAGGACAGGCGAACCTGTGATGAAACCTGATGCTGTGTTGGACTATAATATCAACATGCGGCTGGTGGACAAGTCCGACATGATGATTTGTGAGATCGACTGCCTCAGGAAGAATACTAGGTGGTACAGGAATGTTTTTCTGCATCTCATAGATATGACGATGCTGAACGCCTTCATCCTGTACAAGATGAAGGTCAAGCCACCCAAGTCCTTCTCCCTGAGGTTGTTCCCAGGACTTGTGTCCAGCAGCTGCTGGAAAGATATGGTTGGGTGACAGCAGCAACTCCAAGGGCCATCCAGTAACACTTCCCGACCGACTTGAGCAGAGGGCGTATATGGATCGGCACAGACTTGAGCTTATGCCTGCCACAGGGAAAAGGAAGGCTGCGATTTGCAGGTGTCATGTGTGTGCACATAACACCCGCCGCACACCTGAGCACAAACGCACCGCTTGGCAGTGCACTGAGTGCCAGGTTCCCTTCTGTGTCTGTGTTACCTGCTTCTTCGATTACCACAGCCAGAAGCAGTTCTAACAGTGCAAGTGTGAAAGCAGAATAATTTGGAAATAATGTGTAAATAATGTGTAAATAGCAAGTGAAAGCAATGGTTGTTCAGTACATATGATTGAACAGTGTATTATAGTTTTATCTTACTGAAAGTGACAGTGAATAACATAGCGTAAGTAAAATAGGAGGGTAAATTTTAAAAATAGAATAGAAAATGTAAATAGTAATGTAAGTAATTAGTAATATAAGAATATGAGTACAAATAATTTATGTTATAACAGTGAAAGTGAATCCGTGGCTCTCTACGTATTTTACTGAATGAAAAATTGAATGACTTCAGTGACAATAAACTAATACGACTGAAGGAAACTTATGGAGAAAGACTCCAGATATATATAAGTGTGATATAGTAATAGAAATATAAAGTGTGAGGGGTTTTATGAATAATAAATGACAGAGTACCAAGAGCGAACTAGCGCAAGTGCGACGATCAGACGCACTCGTAATTTCCATTGCTTTCACAGTGCTTTTTTTTTGGAGTATGAATCCCAAACTACTTGAAAATCATAGAGTTGTGTTTATAGTGTTTATATCTGGCTGTGGTAATCATATTACGGGTTGTCGGGAAGTGTAAAGTGGAGACTTCGTTACCCAACTTCAGAGGTTTCCACAAGTCCTACGGTAACCGACGAAGGCTCAACAAACATTCCAGGAGAAAGCTGAAGGTATGTGCCATAAGCATATTTAATTTTAATATTCTAGGACTAATAACTGATTTTTGGCAAATATTTTTTGACAGTCTGTCGGAGCCCGAATAACCCCGCGGGACACGCAAAACATTGGTAAACATGCCTTCGGTGTAGGGGTTAAGGAAGTTGTTCTGAATAGGTAAGTATCTTATCCTCAATACTGCTTTTGGTGTATATAGATGCCAACTAAGGTGTATGAATAGTTTACATAACACCCACACACATACATACTTGTAAATGTAGATATAAAGGATGATTTTCCAAATACCTTCCTCTTGTGATTGACAACAATGCTCTGTACCTTTTCTTACCTTTGGGTTGTTTTACAGTAAATGAATGTTAAAGAGTGTTTATTGCTCCGTACTTTTAGATGTAATGTCTTTTCAAACATATTTTTTTCTTTGTGTGTCTGCGTGTGTACCTGTGTGTGTGTGTGTGTGTGTGTGTGTGTGTGTGTGTGTGTGTGTGTGTGTGTGTGTTTGTATATGTGTGTGCAGGCAAGTGCTTCCGTAGGGGGGCCAAGAGGGGGCAATTGCCCCCCCTTGGAAGGAAATTTGTTTGCCTATGCAATGACCTCCATAATTCTATTGCAGCTGATTCAGTGTTTCTACACTGTGGCACGCACCAAGTATCCCACTTTGGAGAGTGTGGGATCTTTTTTGTAACGATCAGGTGCTGGGGATTCCCCAGGCAGAGTAAAATCAACTGGCGATAGCCAGAGTAAAATACTAAGTGCGTCAGTAAGCATGATATTAAGTAACTTGAAACTTTTACTATTGCACTATAATACATAACATAATATTAAAATGCCATATTTTTTCTTTATACCTTGTAATTCGTAGGAGTGACTAGAAATTTCTTACCTATCTATGATACACTGGATTTCAGTATCCCTATCCTAAGCCATAAGATTTTGAGCGAGACGTTTTGCCCCCCCTTCTTTGTGAAACACCCTGTGGATGCCCTTGTTTGTGTGCAATTGTTTGTGTGCGTGTACTTATGTGTCACATCTTCTGCTTCCTCTTTTTCAGATGCATGGCATACAACACAGTTCAGCTGATGATTTTCAAGGCTAAATTATTTGATGGATACATGAAGAAGAGACTTGCAGACGTTGCACTAGGGAGGCAGAGAACAAAGAATACAAGTATGGGCACACTGTCCTTGGAAGCAGTAACTCCACTTGGCAACGGGAAATACAGAGTTAAGAGCCAGTCTACTGCATCTATCTATCTATCTATCTATCTATAGCCCGACGCCCTAATCCCGCAAAGGGTGGCCACAGACAAAACGCCTCCAAGTCACTCTGTCACCCACCATTTGACTACCCTCCCCCCAACTCACCCCCCCTCCCTCATATGCCTCTCAACTCCATCCCTCCACCTCATCCTCGGTCTACCCCTCTCTCTCCCTCCCTCCACCTCACCTACATACACCCTCTTAGTCAGTCTTTCATTCTCCATTCTCTCCACATGTCCAAACCCCCTCAGTGTATTTCTCCTAATCTTCTCAACCACATCCAAATCTACCCCACAACGTTCCTTCACTTCTTCATTCGTCAACCTGTCCCTCCACGTCACTCCACATGCTCCTCTCAAGTAACTCATTTCCACTGCTCTCACTCTTGACTTGTTCCCCTCTTGCAAGGTCCACGCCTCGCTTCCATACGTCAGGGTAGGGATCACAATACCATCATGCAATGACTTCTTAACTTTCATACTCACCTCCCTAGTTCTCATCACTGCTTTCAGTGTACCAACAACCTTCCTTCCCCGCTGTACCCTTTCACGTACTTCATCCCCCAAAGTTCTACTGCATCACTGCACTAAACTGTCGACCTGGAAGCTGGCTTCTGCAAGTGCAGTGTGGGTGAGAATGACTCGCTGTGTAAACACCAAGCTGCCTGTGCAGAGCACAGCATGACCATCTTGCCCCAAGTTTTCATTGCTACAAGTGAAAACAGGCGGTGGCTGGTGTCAGTGGCAGTGGGCGATGACAAAACTCCTCTAGAAAGTTTTTTCAGAGGGTTGTTGGAGCCACAGCTAAAAGCCGAAGAAGAGAACTCCTGTACTCCTGCAGCTGTGGAATCCGAGGAAAATGAACAGTACGCAAAGGACAAATCAATGTTGGAAGACGACAAGAGTTGCGAGGATCAATGCATTGATATTTCAAAGTTAGTCGCAGCTCTTCAAAGCATGAAAGAAAAGTATGGAAACGCAGACACTGTGGACGCTCTCAAGACAGCAGTTAAAACACTGCAAAAAATAAGAAATACAAACATGCTGAACAATATGTTGTACAACCTAGGCAGTGATGTCTGCACCACTGCAACTTGATCTGGCCGAGGAAAAATTCGGTACCAGCCAACATCAATTGCAAGACGAGGGCCAGGAAAACCTAGAGGAGCAGTCCCTCTTGGAAAAGGGCGCCGACCCAACTGTATAATGACAGGCAATTCGAAGCAGCCACGAAATTTGTCAGTAAACATCACTGCCAATGTGGCCAATGCCAAGTCGCATGGAAGTGGCCATTGAAATATTGTATTTGCCTACAATAATTACATGCTTAATAAACATGATATGTTTTTCTCTTTTAAGAAAGTTATTCATTAATTCCCAAACATTCTGATCTGCTTGTCTGCAGAACATTCATGTCACTAACTTAGACATATATATATATATATATATATATATATATATATATATATATATATATATATATATATATATAAATCCTATTTACATACTTGATAATATATGAGAGAGAGAGTTTTAGGGAAGAAGTGAGGTCATTTTGGAACAGCCCAGGTGCACTACAAAGCTTCAGGTCCGTTTCTTGAAAATATACTTGCTGCTGCTCTCTCTCGCTCTCTCTTATTGCAATGGTACATTCATTTCAATAGGAGAGAGAGAGAGAGATGAAAATTATTTAGCTGGCATGTGCTGGTTGGTGTGGACCACTTTTAACTACATGATGATTGGAGAGATCGACTGTCTCAGGAAGAATACTAGGTGGTACAGGAAAGTTTTTCTGCATCTCATTGACATGACGCTGATGAACGCTTTCATCCTGTACAAGATGAAGGTAAAGCCACCCAAGTCCTTCTCCCTGAGGTTGTTCGCCAGGACTTGTGTTCAGCAGCTGCTTGAGAGGTATGGTAGGGTGACAGCAGCAGCTTCAAGGCGCCATTCTGTAAGACTTCCTGACATACTTGAGCAGAGGGCGTACATGGATCGGCACAGACTGGTGCAAATGCCTGCCACAACGAAGAGGAAGGCTGCGATCCGCAGGTGCCAGGTGTGTGCACATACCACCAGATGCACACCTGAGCACAAATGCACCTCTTGGCAGTGTGCTGAGTGCCAGGTTCCCCTCTGCATATCCTGCTTCTTTGATTACCACAGCCTGAAGCAGTTCTAAAACAGTGCTAGTGGAAAATGTAAATAATATGTAAATAGCAAGTGAAAGCAATGGATGTAAATGGAATATAGTTTTACAAGTTACTGCAAGTGACAGTGCATAACATAGTGTAAGTAAAATAGAAGCGTAAATATTGAAAATACAATAGAAAATGTAAATAGAAATGTAAATAATTAGTAATATAAGAATATGAGTACAAAGACTTGAAGTAATGCCAGTGAAAGTGAAACCTTGGCTCTCTAGTTTACTGAATGAGAAAGTGAATGCCTGGAGTGACAATAAACTACTATTACTGAAGGAAACTTATGGATAAATACTGTAGATATACTGTATATAAGTGTAATAAAGTAATAGGAATATAAAGTGTGGCATTATTATGAATAATAAGTGACAGTATAACAGCGGGGAACGAGGACGGGTTGGAAGCTCGTACGTGCTCGTAATTTACATTGCTTTCACAGTGTTTTTTTTTGGAGTATGGATTCCAAACTATTTGAAAATCATAGAATAGTGTTTCTAGTGATAATATCAGGCTCCGGTAATCATATTACGGGGTGTTGGGAAGTGTAAAGTGGAGCCTTCGTTACCCAACTTCAGAAGTCTCCACAAGTCCTACGGTTGTCGACGGAGGCTCAACAAACATCCCAAGAGAAAGCTGAAGATATGTGCCATATGCATATTTAATTATAATATTCTAGGGCTAATAACTGGTTTTAGGTGAATATTTTTTAAAAGTCAGTCGGAGCGCGAATATCCCCGCGGAACGTGCAAGGAGCGGCGAAAGCATCCCCGCGATGTAGGGGTTAATGATGCACATGGTTGCCTCGCAAAAATTGTTGGTGTGATGACCCCGCAGCATCGCACCAGCCCTGAACGTAATACCCCACTCTTCCCTCTTTTCCATTAGTGAACCGAGATAGCTGAAAAGCGAACAAACAGTACAATATTTCAGTAGTTGATTCACCGAAATGTATAAGAAAAGTGACTACTTCGATGTGCAGTACGTATCAGTATTCGGACTTGATGATGATGATACTACTACTACTACTACTACTACTACTAACAACAACAACAATAAATAATAATAATAATAATAATAATAATAACAATAATAATAATAATGATAATAATAACAATAATGTTAAAAACGTAAAAGTAAAGAATAGGTAGTCAATATTAACGACTTTTGTTTTTTCGTTTTTATCAAATACTCTTGTAGAGAATGAACAAAATGTAAAAATACCTGCTGAAGTCAGTGTATTTCTGTGAAAGAGGGTTAGCCTTGAATTCTTGCCAATCTTTGAAGAAATCCTCTTTCGGTGATGCATAAACGAGGCACTTCACTGCAGCCATCAGCTCCTGCGGTCCTCTTTCCTTATGCCATGCTTGAAGTCAAGTAGCCATCGCCACACATGCTGAAGTAAGTGAAAAATACATAAAAAAAACTGTCGAGCTGCAGGCCAGGTCGCTGCTAGGGCTTCCTTCATTGCGCTAGAGTTGTCTGTCATGAACGTTTCTGGTGATTGCTTCCCATAAAACGCATTTTCTCCAACAGCACATTTTACCATATCAAAACCTGTAATGAGAACAAAAGCAGATAAAGGAATATATAAGATACATTCGGATGTAAATATGTACCTATAGTACACAAAAAAAGCTCTATACTAAGATTAAGGTTACCCTAATTTCCAGCTGATTTTTGTCTGTTTGTCTGTCTGTCTGTTACACACACACACACACACACACACACACACACACACACACACACACACACACACACACATTAGTGGAAGTACATAATTGTGTTGGGGTGAACAATATACAAGAAATATCAGGCTCACCTTTCTTCAGTGCTACTTCATCTATGGATGATGTAAACAGCAGAGCAAGAGGAGCAACCCCTGCTGGTCCAGCACAGAGAAATGGGATCAATGATGTATTGATTTGATCAATACATCCTGTAGCATCCACGAAGACTATTTCTCCAGCTTACCTGAATTTAGTGTGAACTCACCTCATAAAAGGAGCTACAAGCACCACGGCATATCGACTTTCTTCAATGTTCTGCGCATAGTCACTTCTGGGTTGTTTGCGGCATACTTTCTAATGGAATCTGCCATGGATAAATTATCAAGTCCACCATGCTGTTCATTGGGCCATTGCTTCCTCATATACTCAATAGCACGGACCGATGGGTTGCTTCCATGATTTGCCTGTCCATATAAGTCATCACACAGACCCAATTTCAATACATGATATCTTCCTACTTGAGGTATTGTCATTCCCGCAAATTTAGAAGCGAATGTGTTAATATTATGCAATAACACACGCATATGATAATCTGATTACGTAATTCATAGTTTTACACAAATATAATATTCTGCTTCACTCATCAAAGATACAATATTTTTCCATCGGTAATTCATTAGGAAACAAAAAATTTAAAGTAGTTTTGTTAAGATAATAGAAGCCTCAAATTGAGCAGTGCAATAAAATATTTACACATAAAATTACCTTGCTCAAAGAACTTAATGAAAATCCCCCTCGTTTCTGGAAGTACCCTAAGTTGATTGAGGGCTTCTGCAGACTGGCGGGAGTGATTGTGAAGACCCTTCAATGTAACGAAGCATGGATACTTTTCCATCACTTTGTCCTTCTTCATTTTGTCTTTAGTTATCGACCGGATGTTGACATCCATTGTCACAGGGCACCTTTAACAAAACAAAATAGATATCAGAATAACGAACACACGCTTCATTTAAACTAGACACTTTCAAACACGAAATAATAACAATCACAATAAAAAGTGACGGCTGTAATTAAAATAAAAAAACGAAGTCCAATAGCATCTCAGAAGTGATGGAAAATCAAAGTTGAGGTGATTTTGTCATCAAGTAAGAAGAAAAGATGTACCTGTTAAGAAGCCTGGGTGGTATTTTTTTATTAATAGAACAGTAATTGTTCTGATTTACCCTTATTGTCCTTCCACTTTTCTCTAAACATAATGTACAGCCGTGAGTCTAATAACCAAGAACTGTATAACCTACGAAACACTGGCAATTGCCAGGTTTCTTGAAATTCAATCAGTACAGAAACAGTACTTATATCCATCTCCTTTGTTTTTAACTACGCAGAGGCATATCATCCATACAATATGAGCTAAATATATAACTCAAGAATATTCACCATCATAATAGAACACATGGCATACAATAATAAACATGCACATACAATACATACCCAGTATACGTCTTCTTTCCAGTGTTGCATTAGCACTATGCAGACAAATGAATGTCTTATGAAACAGTTTCCCCTCTCCTCTAGGATATACACGTTTCACGTTGAAACCATTATTATTATTATTATTATTATTATTATTATTATTTTTGCATATAAAGATCTTTCCAACGCTGGAACTCTTCCTCACTTTTCACATTTATGCGAAAATGCACTATGTGCTTCAGTCTCACTAAGTATCACGAAGAAAAACCTTCGGCCTCGAATCCTGTAACATCTCTAGAAGTTGACATGGTGAAGTGCAGCTTCTGACTGACCTCTCTCAGTAGACAGTACTCGTGCACTTGACCTCACACCCTTCTCTCATTCACCTCACCCCATTGTGGGGGAGGAGTTAGGACATTTTGGATGAGCCCAGGTGCACTACAAAGCTTTAGCTCCGTTTCTCGAAAATATACTTGTTACTGCTCTCTCTCTCTCTCTCCTATTGCAATGGTACAGTACATTCATTTTAATAGTAGATAGAGAGAGAGAGAGAGAGAGATGAATTATTATTTAGCTGGCATTTTTTACGACACTGGTGCATGAATGTACACGTTACTCAGTATGTGGAGAGAGAGAGAGAGAGAGAGAGAGAGAGAGAGAGAGAGAGAGAGAGAGAGAGAGAGAGAGAGAGATGAAAATTATTTAGCTGGCTGGTGTGAACCACTTTTTACGACACTAGTGCATGAATGTACACACAACAAAAAAACTATCGTTACACTTTCTGCGCGATATAAAAGGACACACGAATGAAGGTTTTTGATAACAACCTCCTCCATTAGTATCCCTGCGTGTGTTTGTTGCATATTTATTATAAGCTATATCCATTGCTTCTCCCATGCATATTTCTACCTCGTCCTATTTGACAACTCACCCACTGTCAGGCTTACCAACCCTAGCGAGACAGCCAGGTTGTTCAGTATGAAACACATCGGACCCCCCTGTAACGATAGTTTTTTTGCTGTGTGTACACATTACTCAGTATGTGGTTATAATTTTCATTTTTCAGTGTTCACGGCACTGTGAAGATATATACAGCAAACGATGCTTTTCGTTTATATCATTGTGATGTTACCTCACGCCAGTGGGATATTGCATTTATTGTAAGAGAAAAATTAATGCACGATCAATAGATATACAAACACTAACAGACAGGCAATGTGGAGAGGGGTGTGTGAGTTGCTAAGTTTGAGCGAGTTAGCCCTTCAAATCGTCGAGCGCGGCCGTTCTCACCACTGGTGCGGGAGTCGAGTACAGTTGGTGATAATGCCATCCTGACCTCCTTTCCCATCCAAGGTCAGGATGAGGAGTAGCAACGTCCAGACAGCCTAAGTTTGCCCAGTTCAATGGGCCGTGCTTCCATTCACTCATCATGCAGGCCCACGTAATCCTGGCTCCATCAGATAGCCCCACCCCCCAAAAATAAATAAATAAATAAATAAAAATCCCACGTTCTGCAGCTTCACATTACCCATCTGATCGAGCCAATCCGAACACTGTGATGTTAAAAAGGGGTGCCAAAATCCTTGGTTATACGCTTCGCACAAACTTCATGCATTCTTTAGCCTCACCAATCTCATACTTCTCTTCCCCACACACCCATCCACATATCCCTCTACCTTCTTCTTGGCCTACCCTGCCTCCTTCCTGCTTCAAATTCGCTCAGAAATACCTTTTTCACCACTCTATTGTCATCAGTTCTCCCCCCATGACCAAACCATCTCAGCACACTCTCTTCGGTTGTTGAGTTCACAGACTTCCTCACTCCACATCTTTCGCGAATCACATTATTCCGTATCCTTTCCACTCATGTACTTCACAAACATTCCTCGTCAGTCCCATCTCCACTGCTCTTACTCTTGACTTTTCATATACATGCCAGTCCATAGTCTCACACCCGTATGTTAAAGTTGGCACTAACACTCCTTCATGTATGCCTGGCGCACTGCAACACTCAAGCCTTTGTTTATTATCAAGGCGTTCTTAGCTCCAGCTACATTATTATTATTATTATTATTATTATTATTATTACTGATCATGCAAAGCTGGATGGTATCATTATCAGGAACGCATCATGTACCGCGGTGCAAGATTCAGCCTGTGTGTGTGTGTGTGTGTGTGCGCGTGCTTTAACATCCTAGGCTATTTAATGGATCTGAATGAAACTTCCCAGGTGAGTTCGTCGGCTTACTGGGAAGTACTTCACTATTAATTTAGGGGAGTCAGCCCCCTCACCATCTTAGAAATTCCCAGATAATAATGAAATGAGGGCAGACATAGCTTTGATATCGTAGTACATATTGTTCAATGAACTTTAATCCTAGACCCTATCAGTAATCCTTGGAGGGTTAGCCCCTCTCCTATGAATAAAGATCATCAGAAATAAAGACAAGAGAGCTAATGAATTTCAGCAAAGCTTCTCGGGTAAATTCGGCTGGTTCCTTGATAATGTCCTCCACTATATAAAACTTACCTCCATTATTAAGTGGGGGTCAGGTCCCCTTCAAAAGTTATAAAGGATATAATATAAAGAGAAGGAGGACAGATATTGCATTGATATATTATTGCCTGTTGTTCAATGAACTCTCGTCTGTAATACGATATATGGGGAGCGTGGCCACCCCAGTGGTTCTTAGGGAGGTCAACACCCCCCCTTCCAAAAATAAAAATGATCAGAAAATATGGTAATGGTTTTATTGAAATTTCCCAGGCAAGTGTATCTGATTATTCTGAAGGTCTTCCAGTGGAAACAATTTTCCAACCATGTATATTAGGGAGATCAGTTCCCCCCCCCTCACCATTTTTAAAATTCTCTGAAGTAGTGAAAGGAGGGCAGGTATGGCTTTGATATCTTGGTATATGTTTTACAAGGGACTCTAATCCGTAATGCGATATCAGTTTGAGGAGCGTGACTCCAGCCTAAAGATTGTTGGGGGATTAGCCCACCTCCCACCAAATAAAGCGATCATAACTATAGTCGCGGCGCGCGACTCTGAGGTTATTATCGTGCCCTGGCAACTTACCATTCAAAAGTGCGTCTGATTTCGTTTATGAGACGCATGTGATCCGTGTTTAATATGTTCGTGTATAATAATATTCGTGTATAATATATTCTTATATAATAATATGATTCGTGTATAATATGAAATCGGACGCACTTTTGAATGGTAGGTTGCAAGGGTGTGATAATGACAACCTCAGAGTCGTACGCCGCGACTACAGGCGAAACTGAGCACATGAGTTTCAACGGAAAAATCACATAGATCGCAGGAATGGGTATGCAGTTTCCATGTCTTCTGTTAATGCACAGAAAGAAACGGGACATCTACTTTATTTTTGTTATTAATGATAGTATTGTTCTTGTTGTTTTTATAAAAATAGTAGTAGTAGTAGTAGTAATAGTAATAGTAGTAGTAGTAGTATTACTAGTTCGGTAGTAGTATTAAGAGTAGTAGAAGTTATCATTTTTATTATTATTATTATTATTATAATTATAATTATTTTTATTATTATTATTATTATTATTATTATTATTATTATTACTACTGCTATCATGGCAGAGAAGGCTTGTGAGAAGGACCATAAGGTGTTCATGGCATTCATGGATCTGGAAAAAGCATAGGCCTATGACAAAGTAGACAGAGAGGGATTGTGGAACGTTTTGCGCATATAGGGTGTAGATAGTAAGCTGCTAGGTGCTGTCAAGAGTTTTTATGTTGGCAGTGAGGCATGTGTAAGGGTTAATGGGCATCTAAGTGAATGGTTCATGATCGGTGTGGATGTACGACAAGGTTGTGTGATGTCCCCATGGTTATTCAATATATTTATCGATGGGGTGATGAGAGAAGTAAAAACACGAGTAATGGAGAGGGGGATGACGTTGGTAATGAATGGTGATGGATGGAATATCTCAAATTTATTGTATGCTGATGATGCAGTACTGCTTGGAAGTACCAGACAAGAACTTGGTAGGGTAGTGCAGAGTCTGCTGATGTCTGTGAGCGTCGTGCCTTGAGAGTAAATGTAGAAAATAGTAAAGTGATGGTTATTGAGAGAGAAGGCTTCTCTGACTCCCAGTGTGATGTTACAGGGAGAGAGGAAAATGTGCAAAAGAAGTTGAAAGTAGGGTGACACAAGGAAGAAAAGTAGCTGGTGCAATGAAGTCCTTGATAAGAAACAGAGGCTTGAGTGTTGCAGCTGCATGAGGCTTGCATGAGGGAGTGTTAGTGCCAACTTTAACATGTGGATGTGAGACTATGGTGTGGCATGAAAATGAAAAGTCAAGAGTAAGAGCAGTGGAGATGGGACTGCTGAGGAATGTATGTGGAGTTCAGAGGGTGGATAGGATACGAAATAATGTGATTCGTGAAAGGTGTGGAGTGAGGAAGTCGGTGGACACCAGAATCGTAGAGAGTGTACTGAGATGGTATGGTCATGTGGAGAGAATGGATAACAATAGAGTGGTGAAAAAGGTATATCTGAGCGAATCTGAAGGAGGGAGGAGGCGAGGTAGGCCAAGGAGAGGGTGGAGAGACATGGTGGATGAGTGTGTGAGGAAGAGTGGTTTGGAAGTCAGTGAGGCGAGGGAACTGACAAGAGATCGAATTTGCTGGATGAATGTTGTAAGGAGAAGTGCATGATCAGGGATTTGGGCAACCCTTTTTTAACGTGGCAGCATCCGGATTGACTCAATCAGATACATTTATGTGAAGGTACAGAACGTGGTGAATGTTTTTGACGCATCCGATAGAGCCAAGATTCCGGGGGCTTGAATAATGAGCGAGTGTAAGCGTGGTCCATTGGATTGGGCAAATTTGGGCTGTCTGGACATTGCTACTCCTCACTCTGCCCTTAGGTGGGAAAAGAGGTCCTGATGATGATGATGATGATGATAATTATTATTATTATTAAGTCCACATTCTGCAGAGTTCTTATTTTTTTTTTATGCAAGGAAGAAGGAACCAAAGGCCACGAGCCCAGATACAGTTCCCTCCAAGAGAAAAACAAAATACAATGGAGAGCCAAATTCAAGATCTGATCATTTTGAGATGCCTGGACACACTGCGTTTGAAAGACTGGAGATCATAGGCAGCAGGAAATACAGACAGAGGGAGACAGTTTCAGAGTTGACCTGTTGCATAAATGAAAGACTGGAAGTAACGGTTAACTGTTGCATTAGAGAGTTGGACACAAAAGGGATGAGAGTTTGCTGCCAGACGGGTGCTACGCACCCGCCATAGAGGTGGAGGAATGCAAGCAGACAGTTCAGAGGAGAAGTGACCATTAAAGTAGCGAGAGAAAAGAGATAAAGATGCAACAATGCAGCGAAGAGACAGAGGTTGGAGGGACTCAGTAAGAGGAGGAGAGTTTATGAGGAGTAAACTGTAGCACCAGACGAGCAGGGCAGTACTCCTGAGGGGATGGAAAGCTGATGATAGGGAGTGCTGGAGCTCCCGTTTCATCAGCCCTCAGGACTAGTTCCTGACCATCCCCCTTTGCTGAACTTTTTCAGTGTCTCAGTTACACAGAGAGTAGGCCAGCATGCTCTCCAACACAAATTTCTCTAACTATCTACACCAAACTACATGTACAGTACACACTACACTTCCTTTTCCAAAATTCAAAAAAGAATCATGGCGCTTCATCACTCAGCCTCGGAGTCCCCAGGGGGGGGGGACCATAAATGCCCCCACCTTCCGCCCCTCTCCCGGTGACGACTCGAGGTGCCTAGAACCACTGTCTGACTCTCTTCTTCTTCATTTCTGCAACATTCGTGGCCTTTCCTCTAACTTTTTCTCTGTTGAGCACCACCTCTCCTCCTCTAAACCTCACCTTCTTTTTCTAACTGAGACTCAGCTGTCTGAGGCAACTGACAGCAAACCCTTTTCTGTATCCTCCTACTTTCTCTATACTCATTTCAAAGCCAAAGATGGCTGTTCTGTATATATATACGCAACGACTTATCTTGTTCTCGTGTTCCTGAACTCGATTCTTCTGAATTCTCTACACTCTGGCTTTGGCTTTCCTGTCATTCTCTGACTAAATATATCTGTGCTGTTTACTTATCCCCTAATTCAACTGACTATCAAAAATTCTTCGACTATCTTACTTCTACGATGGAACACATTCTATCCATTTCTCCTTTCTCTGAAATCTCCATTCTAGGAGATTTCAATGTTCACCACCACCTTTGGCTCTCCTCTCCTTTCACTGATCCACCTGGCGAACAAGCTGACATCTTTTCTATCCTAAATGACCTAGAGCAGCTTGTACAGCACCCTACCCGTATCCCAGACCGCCTTGGAGAGAGCTCCAACATACTTGACCTCTTCCTCACAACTAATCCTTCTGCTTACACTGTTAATCTTTTCTCTCCATTGGGCTCCTCTGATCACAACCTTATTACCTTAACCTGTCCTATCACTCCGGTACGGCCTGTGGACCCTCCAGGGAAATGGCGTCTGTGGCATTTTGGAGCTGCGGATTGGGAGGTCCTCAGGCAGTACTTCTTTGATTTTCCCTGGAATGATTATTGCTTCCATGGCCGTGAACCATCTGAGTGAGCCTTGCGCATTACGGAGGTTATTTTCTTGGGCATGGAAGCATACATTCCATTCTCATATCATTTGACTAATGCAAGAAAGCCTTGGTTTAATCACGCTTGTTCTCATGCTGTCCGCAACAAGGAGAGGGCCTACAAAAGGTACCGGAGCCAACCCACCCTTGAATCACATCATCTTTACGTTTCTGCCCGGAATTGTGCTAAGTCTGTTCTTCGTTCTGCTAAAAACAATTTCATCCGTACTAAATGCTCTTAAATCTCCAACTCGAATTCTTCCCGCTCCTTCTGGCACCTTGCCAAAAACCTTTCTAACAACTTTACCTCATCATCCTTCCCTCCTCTTTTCTACTCTGATGGTTCTGTAGCTATTTCTTCTACTGATAAAGCAGATCTCTTCGCACAGACTTTTTCCTCCAATTCCACCTTAGACGATTCCGGTGCTGCTCCTCCATCACTTCCCCCCTCTGACTTCCTCATGGCTGACATTAAAATTTCTTCAGCTGATGTATTTTCTGCCATCACTGGCCTCAATACTAACAAGGCATATGGGCCTGATGAAGTCCCTCCTGTTGTTCTCAAGAACTGTGCTTCTGTGCTTACACCCTGCCTAGGCAAACTCTTTTGCCTTTGTCTGTCAACATGTACCGTTCCTTCTTGCTGGAAGTTTGCTCTCATTCAGCCAGTCCCAAAGAAGGGTGACCACTCCCAACTCTCCAACTATCGTCCAATTGCTTTAACATCCTGTATTTCAAAAGTTTTTGAGTCAATTCTCAATAGAAAAATTTTAAGGCATCTTTCCTATCGCAACGTTCTTTCTGATCGTCAGTACGGGTTCCATCAGGTACGCTCCACTGGCGATCTTCTCACCTACCTTTCAGACTCCTGGTCATCCTCCTTTCGGGACTTTGGCTAAAGCTTTGCCATTGCACTTGACATCTCAAAGGCTTTCGATCGAGTCTGGCATAAATCTTTAATTTCCAAACTGTCCTCTTACGGTTTCTATCCTTCTATCTGTGCCTTCATCGCTAGCTTCCTTTCTGGTCGTTCTAAAGCCACTGTTGTAGACGGCCACCGTTCTTCTCCTAGATCTATCAACAGTGGTGTTCCTCAGGGCTCTGTCCTATCACCAACTTTCTTCCTTTTATTCATCAATGACCTTCTAAGCTGTACATCTAACCCTATCCACTCATACGCTGATGACTCCACCCTTCACCTTTCCATTCGGTTCTCGCAACGCCCATCTCAGCAGTTACTTCAACAAACAAGGGATGAAGCTATGGCACACCTAATGTCTGACTTGGCTCGTATCTCTGACTGGGGTAAAAATAATCTTGTTTTTAATGCATCTAAGACTCAGTTCTTACACCTATCAACCCGTCAAAATCTTCCATAGGTATACCCACTAATGTTTAATAATATTCAGCTTAATCCTGCATCATCCTTAAACATGCTTGGGGTTTCATTTACTCGGGACTTATCTTGGAAAGATCATATTGCATCTCTTGTAAAATCTGCTTCCAAGAGATTGGGTTTGCTAAGCCGACTCCGTCCTTTCTTTACCCCTACAAAATTGTTGACTCTATACAGGGGTTTTATCCACCCATGTGTGGAGTACAACTCTCATGTGTGGGGAGGCTCCCCAAATACAGCTCTTCTCAATAGGGTGGAGTCAAAGGCTTTTCATCTCATTAACTCTCCTCTTCTTACTGACTCCCTTCAACCTCTGTCTCTTTGCCGCACTGTTGCATCTTTATCTCTTTTCTAACGCTACTTTAATGGTCACTTCTCCTCTGAACTGTCTGCATGCATTCCTCCACCTCTAGGACAGGTGCGTAGCACCCGTCTAGCAGCAAACTCTCATCCCTTTTCTGACCAACTCTCTAATGCAAGAGTTAACCATTACTTCCAGTCCTTCATTTATGCAACAGGTCAACTCTGGAATTGTCTCCCTCTGTCTGTATTTCCTGCTGCCTATGATCTCCAGTCTTTCAAACGCAGTGTGTCCAGGCATCTCGAAATGAACGGATCTTGAATTTGGGTCTGTCTTGTATTTTGTTTTTCTCTTGGAGGGAACGGTTGTTGCGGGCTCATGGCCTTTGGTTCCTTCTTCCTCGCATAAAAAAAAATTATAATGAGATGAAAAGCCTTTGACTCCACCCTATTGAGAAGAACTGTATGTGGGGAGCCTCCCCACCCAAGAGAGTTGTACTCCACACATGTGCGGATAAAACCCCTGTATAGAGTCAACAATTTTGCAGGGGTAAAGAAAGAGCAGAGTCGGCTTAGCACCCCCAATCTCTTGGAAGCAGATTTTACAAGAGATGTAATATAATCTTTCCAAGATAAGTCCCTAGTAAATGAAACCCCAAGCATGTCCAAGGATGATGCAGGATTAAGCTGAATATTATTAAACATTAGTGGGTATACTTGTGGAAGATTTTGTCGGGTTGATAGGTGTAAGAACTGAGTCTTAGATGCATTAAAAACAACCATATTATTTTTACCACAGTCAGAGATACTAGCCAAGTCAGACTTTAGGTGTGCCATAGCCTCATTCCTTGTTTGTTGAAGTAACTGTTGAGATGGGCGTTGCGGGAATCAAATGGAAAGGTGAAGGGTGGAGTCATCAGTGTATGAGTGGATAGGGTTAGATGTACAGCTTAGAAGATCATTGATGAATAAAAGGAAGAGAGTTGGTGATAGGACAGAGCCCTGAGGAACACCACTGTTGATAGATCTAGGAGAAGAACGATGGCCGTCTACAACAGCGGCTATAGAACGACCAGAAAGGAAGCAAGCGATGAAGGCACAGATAGAAGGATAGAAACCTTAAGAGGGCAATTTGGAAATTAAAGTTTTATGCCAGACTCGATCGGAAGTCTTTGAGATGTCAAGTGCAATGGCAAAACTTTCGCCAAAGTCCCAAAAGGAGGATGACCAGGAGTCTGAACGGTAGGTGAGAAGATCGCCAGTGGAGCGTCCCTGACGGAACCCGTACTGACGATCAGAAAGAAGGTTGGGATAGGAAAGATGCCTTAAAATTTTTCTATTGAGAATTGACTCGAAAACTTTTGAAATACAGGACGTTAAAGCTATTGGACGATAGTTGGAGGGTTGGGAATGGTCACCCTTCTTTGGGACTGGCTGAATGAGAGCAAACTTCCAGCAAGAAGGAAAGGTACAAGTTGACAGACAAAGGCGAAAGAGATTGCCTAGGCAGGGTGTAAGCACAGAAGCACAGTTCTTGAGAAGAACAGGAGGGACCCCATCAGGCCCATATGCCTTGTTAGTACTGAAGCCAGTGATGGCAGAAAATACATCAGCTGAAGAAATTTTAATGTCAGCCATGAGGAAGTCAGAGGGTGGGAAGTGATGGAGGAACAGCATCGGAATCGTCTAAGGTAGAATTGGAGGAGAAAGCCTGTGCGAAGAGATCTGCTTTATCAGTAGAAGAAATAGCTACAGAACCATCAGAGTAGAAAAGAGGAGGGAAGGATGATGAGGTAAAGTTGTTAGAAAGGTTTTTGGCAAGGTGCCAGAAGGAGCGGGAAGAATTCGAGTTGGAGAGTAGAGAGCATTTAATATGGATGAAATTATTTTTAGCAAAACGAAGAACAGACTTAGCACGATTCTGGGCAGAAACGTAAAGATGATGTGATTCAGGGGTGGGTTGGCTCCGGTACCTTTTGTAGGCCCTCTCCTTGTTGCGGACAGCATGAGAACAAGCGTGATTAAACCAAGGCTTTCTTGCGTTAGTCAAATGATATGAGAATGGAATGTATGCTTCCATGCCCGAGAGAATAACCTCCGTGATGAGCAAGGCACACTCAGATGGCTCACTGCCATGGACGCAATAAACATTCCAGGGAAAATAAAAGAAGTACTGCCTGAGGGCCTCCCAATCCGCGGCTCCAAAATGCCACAGACGACGTTTCCCTGGAGGGTCCACAGGCCGTACCGGAGTTATAGGACAGGTTAAGGTGATAAGGTTGTGATCGGAGGAGCCCAACGAAGAGAAAAGATTAACAGTGTAAGCAGAAGGACTAGTTGTGAGGAAGAGGTCAAGTATGTTGGAGCTCTCTCCAAGGCGGTCTGGGATACGGGTAGGGTGCTGTACAAGCTGCTCTAGGTCATTTAGGATTGAAACGATGTAGGCTTGTTCACCAGGTGGATCAGTGATATTGTATGTATTATTATTATTATTATTATCATAATTTTGAAGATCTAGAAAGCTGGCATTTGAAGACTGTTCGAGATAAAGACTTGAAATTTTAAGGACTGATGTATCTTGATTGCAGGCTTCTTTTGAAACATTTTTCCCCCTAGGCCTAGCACCACACTAAGCCCTCTATGTTTTTTTTTTTTTTTTTAATTTTAGCTGTGCTGCGCAGCAAAAAGTACTGAATCGATTGCATTGCGAATGTTCCAGTATGTAGTCGTCAGTATAGACTAGTGCACCTGGGTAACGAAACTGAGGTCCAACAATCTCTTTTTGAGATACTGAGGAAAATAAAAATGGCTTCGTCATACCTGAGAGTGACAAATAAGAAAGTATTTGGCCGATTTTGATCTAACTCGGTGGAAATGTAATTGGTCTTGAGTGAACATGATTTGCATAGTATGAATGACCATGACCTTGATCTCAAGGTCACAGGTCAAAATCCATATTATTTGAGTCAAAACAATAGTTCCTTAATATTAGGTCTACGATGATAGAAGTATTGTCATCTGGATAATGGAGTTCTCTGAATATTGATTCAGAAATGTCAGAATTCTAGTTATTATTGTTATTATTAATATGATGAAGAGGTTGATGATGATTATTAACAAAACAAATGTGTCCTTAAAACCCAGGTAGTAATTTTTTATATCAGTTGTTAATCATAAAGTCAAATGGCGTCTAGTGGTCTATTGAGTCATGCAGTTCAAGCAGATGACGCCCGAAAATGTTTCCATCTGACGGGGAGTTAGGGTTTGCTACTTATATCATGCCCCGCGTCGCTGGTCTCCTTCATGTTAAATGTCGGGACTGAGTAGCCTTGGTCCGGAATCCTACGCTCCAGATGCGGCAGTACATGGTTAGATGACTGATAGATATATTACCATAAAAAATTCTCTTTTATTACATCCACACGCACAAACCAAGGGTTGCATATTGTTTTGGTCGGTACCTGTCTGTCTGTTTGCCTTTGTCTTAACTAGAAAACTCATAAATTTCTGGTCTGATTTCAGTCAAACTTATTCGAAAGATTGAAGGGCAACAAAATAGTAAACATTGTTTTTGAGAACAACAGGTCAAAATTAATGTAATGGTCACAGTTATAGGTCAAAGTTTCGCCTAATAAAGCAGACTTAAACAGTTTTTGTCACATTTGACTAAAAGATGGAGGGAGAGTTAGGGTAAGGCAAGAACGAAGGAAGAGACAACAGACAGTCAAAGGTCATGGTCACAGGGCAAGGTTATATTTCGACATGTGTCTCTGTGTGCAGACCTGATTTGATTTAACCGAAACTGGTGGATATGCTAAGGAGGAGGCAAGGGGTTGACCTGTCCTTTTATGAACGTTAACACTTATGTCAAAGTCATATGGCAAGGTCAGCTAGAACAGTTTTTATCTCATTTAGATCAAGTTTTCTGGAAGTGTTCAGGGTAAGGAAAAAACTGTACTTGAATCTCAAAATAATGAATGCTGCAGGTAACAGGGAAAGGTCGAAAGTTAAGGTCACATGGCCTAGTCAATTTAAGTATTATCGGTTCGTTTCACACCAGGCTTGCTGAGAGGGTTCAAGGGTAAAGGTAAGATGAAAGGGTTTGATATCGCAGTAATCAGAAAGTAAACTTAACAGGGTACGGTTACATTTTCGGCCCACAGATGAAGCAATTTTGATTCGGTTTGGTCCAAACTTTGAAGAACTGAGAGTCAGCCGAGTATGAAATGAGGATGTTAGGAACAGTAGGGCAAAGATCAAGGGCACAGAAGAAAGTCAGTTAAATGTGTTTTGATGAGATTTAGACCGTGGATGGAGCAAGGGTTGAATGGTTAGGCATCAATGAAAAAAGCTGTTAATCTAAAGTCTAAGTTACAAGGCAAAATTAATTATTCGACACACAGACCTGCTGATGAGCGCGGGTGTTGCACTCTCAAAGAGTTGTCATTTTTATTTTATTTATTTATTTATTTATTTATTTATTTTTCTTATTAGGAGAAATTGTAACTGATAATGAGTCTGACTGGTGTCACCATCGTAACCATTATCTCCCATTAATATTTTTCCTTTCCTCTTCTTCTTCTTAGGATCATCATCAGCAAAAGAAGCATTAATTACTTACATGTGGCATGGTACTTAAGAAGCATATAACGAAGTTTGGGGCCTATATACCCAGGGAGTAGTATGGAAATAGAAAAAGAAAAAAAAGATGCAAAGAATGCTTTCTACCGGGAGAAAAGTAAGGTTTGCTGGCTGGGCATGGGGTCATAGACAGAAATGTAAAGGAGCATTACAGAGCTTTCAAAAACAATCTTGCGAGTTGCTGAATCGTTGTGTGACTGGACTATTGGCCCATGAAGACCTAAGGTAGCATGGTGGTGGGATGAGGTGGTAGATGTCATAGTTAAAGAGAAAAGAAAACTGTTTAACCTGTATCATGTGACTTATCCGAGTCAACTCGGTGGGGGGGTGGGGGGAAGGGGAGGCTTTTGACTTACCTCATTTGAGAGAGATTTCTAACAACACACCACGAAGTTTCTCGTGGGAGTAGCGTCCCTCAGTTTTTACGGGATAGACTTTCATGATTTCTCTGCTGTCCCTAGGTTGAGCCGAGAAACAAAGTAGCAGTAACTATTGTGAATGAAATTCATGCACTTTCTGATCCATTTACCATGGCGATATCACCAGAACCAGACTCAAACCTGTTTCAATAAACCGAATTTTATTTTTAAAAAATGCCGGGCCGACGGTGATAAGGCAAAAGATGGAAAGATAAAATAAATGATCGAAAGTAACACGTCAACCATAAGTCAATGCTTGTGTAGTTGCTGGACTAATTGGCTACTTAGGCTTTGACAGGAGAGTCCTTCTAGTGTAGTTTCCGGTTTCCTGGCTACTGAGAAATTTAGGAACACAAAAACTTCGTAAGTATGGCGAGCCGAACAAAAATATTTCATGGGTAGGTGTGTAATACCAATTTCAAGACGATGATATACATTTCAAGCCATTTTGTAATAGTTGCTATGTTGGGCATACTGCCGCACGAGAGAGCCTGTTTTGAAACCGTTTTGCATAGTTCACGGGATGAGGAATGAAAAAGATCGTAATGGAGAGAAAACCTTGGCTGATAAGCATGTATCCAGAAAGGAGACATACAAGATAAAGTCTGAGTCTCAGAGACTTACTGATAGCATAAACAGCGCGGAGAGGAAGATGGCTAACCAGATGAAAGAAAAATAAGGATACCATAGGTGTTCAATGTGGAAGAATACTCAAGGAAAAGTAATGGTGAGTAGCGAGGATATTATGGTTGCCTGAGGAGAACATTACAACTGGTTGCTAAATGAGGAATTTGACTGAAACGGGGAAATTTGGAGACATCAAATTCAGTGTTTGGCCCTTGGTCATGGGCAAGACAATTGACAGAATGCAGTTGTCGGAGGTGGTAGGTGTGTCCGGGCCGATTGCTGAGATGGTGAAGGCTTCCGGTAATGCAGGAGTGGGTAGGCTATAGTTACTGGCCCGATAAATTCTTCTATAGGTGACTGTGTTGTTTCAGATGACTAGATGAAAAGCATGATTGTGAATATGCATTAAGGGAAGGGTGATGCCGTGGATAGAAGAAGTTATCAAGCCACAAAGCTTTTAGACCAGCTAATGAAGACAATGAAGAGAGTCCTGAAGAGTATGATAAGGAAAAGTGTGAATGTTGATAAGATACAGTGTGTTTTATGCCAGACAAAAGGAACACTGATGCATTAATCGTTGTCTGACATTCAGGAAAAGTACATAGGGAGTTTTTTTTTTTTTTTTTTTTTTTTTTTTTGTTCACTCGAGAAGGCTTTTGACAGTGCCCAGGGAGGTGATTAAGTGGCCAATGAGAAAGATTGGTACTGAGAAATGGTTGACTTGAATGGTTATGACAATGCTCGCACCCAGGTGATAGTGAACGGTTGTCTTAGTTATGATTTTTCCATGAATATTAGTTGCTTCGAGGGTCAGTTATAAGCCCCATATTGTTTATCATGGTGCTTAATGTTCTTTCGCATGACTTCTAGACTCTCATGGGAGGTATTTTTGTGCTGATGACTATTAATTATTCTTGGCATTTTCTTCTCTCTCTCTCTCTCTCTCTCACTATGCATAAAAATACGCACACACACACACACACACACACACACACACACATATATATATATATATATATATATATATATATATATATATATATACGGTATATGTATATCAGCAGCAGCAGCCATTACAAGTCCACTGCTGAACAAAGGCCTCCCCCTACCTTCTCCCCGAATTCCTTAACTGAGCCAATGTTTGCCACGTTTTCCCTGCAAATTTCGTTATCTCATCCATCCACCTTTTGTCCGGCCTTTTTCTGCTATGCTTACAATATCTTGGTGTCCAGTCAGTCAGACTCTTGCTCCATCGGTTATCCTTTATTCTTGCTACAGGACCTGCCCACCTCCATTTCTGTTCTTTTATAACTTCTATAATATCTATGACTTTAGTCTGCTTCTTCACCCAAGTTGTTCTTTTCCTGTCTCTTAAAGATATTCCCAACACCGACCTTTCCATTACCCTCTGAAAACGGATTAATTTGTTTTCCATCAATTTTGTCAGTTTCCAAGTCTCACAACCATACGTCATAGCTGGAATTATACATTCGCTGTATACTTTTCGTTTCATACAAACGGGCAAGCTACTTTTCATAATGTCTCTATGTTTACCGAAAGCTTTCCATCCAACAGAAATGCGTCTTTTTATTCTGCTGTCATGATCTTTTGTTAATTTTAGTATTTGCTCCAAGTAATTGTACTCCTCGACTTCTTCAAGAATTTCTTCGCTTATTTTGATGACGCTCTTTGGTGTTTGTGAATTAAAAATTAATTTAGTTTTACTCCGGGTCATCTTTAACCTTGCTTTGAGAATTTGTCTGTTCAGGTCATTTAATAATTCTTGCAATGCCTCTGCTGTTTCTGAGATTAGGACAATGTCATCTGCAAATCTTAAATGGTTTAGCTTTTCTCCATCTATGTTCATTCCTTTGTTTTCCCAGTCTAGTTTTTGAAAATACTTTTTAGGGATGATATAAATAATTTTGGTGAAATTGTATCTTCCTGACGCACGCTGTTCTCAGTCTTAATTTTCTCCGAGTCCTTATGTGATTTAACTGTAGCAGTTCCCTCTTTATATATGTTTTGGAGCAGTTTTACAATTTTCTTATTCAATCCATGTTCTCTCAATGAATTTATAATTGCTATGTGCTCCACTGAATCAAAAGCCTTTTCGTAATCAACAAAACCTAAGCACAGTGGTTTATCATATTCCGTAGTTTTCTCAGTTAGCTGATTCATTGTGTGTAGATGATTAGTAGTCGAATACCCGCTTCGGAATCCTTCCTCTTCACGAGGTTGTTTTTTCTCCAAATTTGTTGTTATTCTGCTCGTAGGGACTTTAGTGAAGAGTTTGTAAATGACTGAAAATAAGCTAATGGGTTGACAGTTACTAAGATCTTCTGAGTCACCTTTTTTGTAAAGTAAAATAACTATTGCATCACAGCATGTTTGGAGAATTTTCTTTTTTATACATTGAGTAAATAAGTGCGCAAGCCTATTTTTGTACTTCTACCCCAGCATCCAACAGTAAATCTAATACTATTCCATCCTTTCCGGGAGCCTTCCCTCTTTTCATAGTTTTAAGAGAAATATTTACTTCAACTGGTGTTACCTTAGGTATTTCACTTGTGTCAACTGAAAATATAGCTATTGATGCAGACAGTTCTTTGGAGAATTCTTCAACTCTCTTCACCATAATATCTCTGCAATTAATAACTTCACCGTTTTTGTCTTCCAGTGATGTAATCCGTTGCTTTCCTATTCCCATTTTACTTCGGACCTGTTCAAGACTTTTTCTTTTTTTTGACGATTTCTTTGATCTGATTCATGTTTCTCTTCTTTTTTTTTCTTCTTTATGTCTCTTGTTGATAAGCGTTTTTGATTCCGATCTTTTTTTTTTTTTATCTTTCTTTGTTTTTACTTTCATTTCCTTACTTTTTTTTTTTCATAAGCTCGAGTGTCTTTGATGAATACTTCTTGACTTTGGTTGTATTAGGTTTTCCTACTATCACCGCTGATTCTCTTAGCACTTTTGTTAGTTTGTCATTCAGATCATCAGTGTCACGTTCAGCATTACTTAGAGCCCGAAATCTGTTCCTTATTTCCAACTAAAAGGCTGCTTTGTTTTCCTTTATTTTTATTGGGCATATCTTTTTATCATTAATCATATTTTTTTCTTCACTTCTAAAATTGAATCTGGCTTTACAACTCACCATTCTACGGTCACTTCCTATATTTGCTTTGTTGATAACTGTTACATATGTGATTATGTTATATTATCTGTTATAATGAGGTCAATATAATTCTTTGTTTCTCCAATTGGGCTTCTTCAGGTCAACTTCTCCCTGTTCTTTTGTAAAACAATGTGTTCAATATACTCATGTTAAACATTTCAGCAAATTTTACCAGTATTTCTCACCACTCCAAATTTTCCCATATATCTATATATATATATATATATATATATATATATATATATATATATATATATATATATATATATATATATATATATATATATATATATATATATATATATATATATATATATATATATATATATATATATATATATATATATATATATATATATATATATATATATATATATATATATATATATATATATCCAATAGTCAATCCGAACGCTGTCATGTTAAAAAAGGGGTGCTAAATAATTGATCAAGCAATTCTTCTTACAACATTCATCCAGCCAGCTCCATCTCTTGTCAGTCCCCTAGCCTCACAGACTTCCATACCTCTTCCTCAGACACTCATCCACCATATCCCTCCACCTTCTCCCTGGCTAACCCCTCCTCCTCCTTCCTTCCATTTCGCTCAGACATACTTTTATCACCACTCTACTGTTATCCATTCTCTCCACATGATCATACCATCTCAGTACACTCTCTTCGATTCTGGTGTCCACAAACCTCCTCACTCCGTACCTTTCTCTTTATTTCGTATCCCATCCACTCTCTCTACCTCACATACATTCCTCAGCAGTCCCATCTCCACTGCTCTCACTCTTGACTTTTCATTTTCATTGCACACCATAGCCTCACACCCATATGTTAACGTTGGCACTAACACTCCTTCATGTAAGCCTCGCGTAGCTGCAACACTCAAGCCTCTGGTTCTTATTAAGGCCTTCATTGTACCACTTACTTTCCTTCCTTGTGTCACTCTACTTTCCCCTTCTTTTGCACATTTTGTTCTCTTTTCTGTCACTGTACCCAGGTATTTGAACTCTCACCAATTCCAGTCTCTCTCCATTCACTGTGACATCACAATGGGAATCACCTTCTCTCTCGATTACAATCACTATACTGTTTTCTACATTTGCTCTCATGGCACGACGCTCACAGACATCAGCAAAACTCTGCAATGATGTCCCATGTTCTTGTCCAGTATTTGCAAGTAGTACTGCATCATCAGCATACAACAAATTTGACATATTCCATCCATCACCTTTCATTGCCAATGCCATCCCTCTCTCTATTACTCGTGTTTTTACTTCTCTCATCCCCCCCTGCAAAAGTGTATTGAACAACCATAAGGACATCACATAACCTTGTTGCACGCCCACAATGATCGTGAACCATTCACTTAGATACCCATTTACCCTTACACGTGCCTCACTACCATCATAAAAACTCTTGACGGCTCCTAGCAGCATGCCATCTACACCGTACATGCGCCAAACCTTCCACGATCCACATCTGTCTATTTTTGTCGTATGCTTTTTCCAGATCCATAAATGCCATAAACACCCTATAGTCCTTCCCACAAGCCTTCTACACTATTTGTCTCACACACACACACACACACACACACACACACACACACACACATATATATATATATATATATATATATATATATATATATATATATATATATATATATATATATATATATAATCTAGTCTTGGATATTCTCACCTTCTGTCCCTGTCTTGGTGACGATCATATGACGCATCCTGAAACATCATCAGACTCCACCAACTGCTGCTACATTCCTGGCCATTCATATAACTGCCTTCCTGTTAAACACCACCTTTCCTCATTTGTAGTTAACGTTCATTCCGCACTCAAACCCGGGAGACTGATGTCTCTGACGGCTGTTCCTATTCTTATTATCCATCATTTCCTCGACCCATTTTCTAACCATATTTAACTGCTGCACATATGTGCACAACAATTATTATGTACACTGGTTACTGCTAGCCTGTAAATCTTACATTAGATATACGGTATATGTTTTTTAATAATATCCAAACACTACTAACCATTTAAAAATCTTTGTCTTTTTTTGGTGTGAAGTTGCATACATTCTTTATATTTATAAATTTTGTGAACTATCTAATTTTTCCCCAGTGTTCAGCACCACTTTTGGATCTCCTTTCCATTTACTGATCCACCAGATCAGCAAGCCTTCGCCTTTCCAATTCATAACTACCTACAGCTGTTAATACACTTCCCATTTCACTGATCTCCTCTGTGGCTCGAAAACATTTGAAATTTTTACACATCTCTCTCCATAATACAGTTAATAATTTTTCTTTTTTTCAGAACTGGACATTACCACTGACTACTCAACGCACGTCGAAGAAGCAAGATCAGTAACTATTAATGGGGACGACGACGACACAAGCGTCATTCATCATCATGATCATCCGGACCTCCTTTCCCACCCTAGGGCAGGGTGAGGAGTAGCAATGTCCAGATAGCCCAAATTTGCCGTCCAATGGGCCACTCTTCCATTTATTCATCATTCAAGCCCCCGGATTCCTGGCTCTGTCGGATACGCTAAAAACATTCACCACGTTCTGTAGCTTCATACAAACGTATCCGATAGAGTCAGTAATAATAATAATAATAATGATAATAATAATAATAATAATAATAATAATAATAATAATACAATTATAGGACTTCACAGCACCGTCATACACATGACACATCGGAGGTCAGCTCGACAATAAACCCCTAAAAGACGTGCATCGGAATGGTGTGACACGTTCAGAAACGGCATAATTCGGCAGGTGCGATGTGATGGATGGTTGGTGGGGGGTGGAGGGGGTTAGGGGTAGGGAAGGGGTGAGGGTGAACGGACGGGGGATGGTTGGGTGGATTAGGGTTGGATGGGGTGGTGGGGGGATTGGGGGCGGTGGGGTGATGGTAGGAGGGCAATGGGGGGTGGGGTCGGGGAGTGGGGGGATGGTGGATGTCGGTGGGTGGTGGGGCTAGGGGGTGGGGGTAGGGGTGGGGGGCGTGACCTCATATGCGGACACCCGTCTTTTTGGCCTAAGCATACCCTCTGACAGTATATGCGGACACCCGTCTTTTTGGCCTAAGCATACCCTCTGACAGTATATGCGGAAACCCGTCTTTTTGGCCTAAGCATACCCTCTGACAGTATATGCGGAAACCCGTCTTTTTGGCCTAAGCATACCCTCTGACAGTACATGCGGACACCCGTCTTTTTGGCCTAAGCATACCCTCTGACAGTACATGCGGACACCCGTCTTTTTGGCCTAAGCATACCCTCTGACAGTATATGCGGACACCCGTCTTTTTGGCCCTAGTTCCCTCGGACAGCATATGCGGACACCCGTCTTTTCATTATGCCGGAGTCGGAATGTGGGACAAGTAAAGGCCTAACTGGTTGTGACCGACGCGACTGGGCTGAGACACAGAAAAGGTAATCCTTAGTCTCATTTTGTTTTGTAATTGCGAATATCTGTATGTTTTGTTAAGCCTATGAAGAGGCTGTTTATGAGACAGTTCATGTAACATTTCACTTCAGCACAAATCTCCCGTCTGGCATTGTATTTAGAAGAATTCGTCATATAGAGTCAGTATAAAATATGTGAAACATTTTTTTTTTTTTTTCTGTAATTCAACAATAGTTCTTGTATTTCATCCATTATAACTTTTCACACGTTCCTCTTTTGTCCTCATCCCTCACAACCTCTTCATCCCTCACATATAAATCACTTTTGGTCGGCCAAGAAATCACAAAGATGTGTGTGCAGATTATAACAATTCATAAAGTAAGTTAAGCTTAAGTGCTAGTAAACGATGAATGACTGTTTCCTGAGCGAAACTGAAAGCTAACAACATCTGTCTCATCCTCCAGCACTCAGAAGTTGCTAGATATGTACAGTCAACAAGAGTTCCACCTGGACCACCTAGTCGCGGGATATGGCTAACGTGGCAAAAGTGCGTGTGTGTGTTCCTGTATACATCCCCGAGAATTTATCGAATCATCAAGCGTCATCCTCTTTGCCGTATTATATTATTATATGGTCATTGTATTATGCTGTGATATTGGCTAATAAATACTGTGTAATTGGTATAATGAGCTGTGCACTGTGCTATTTATAAAGTCTGATTTATATAAAATAACTCTTTTATCTTGTAGCGTGAACCACGATACAGGTTGAGATGTGGTTCAGAAACAGTGAGCAAGTTCACCCATAAATGGTGCGATGTTTCTGAACCACAACTCAACCAGTATCTGCTTCACGCTACAAGATAAGAGAAGAATTAAATCAGACTTTATAAATAACATAGTACACAGCTCGTTATCCCAATCACACAGTATTTATTAGCCAATATCACAGCATAATACAATGACCACATAATATAATACTGCAAAGAGGATGAAGCTCGATGATTCGAAAAATTCTCGGGCATGTACCCACGAACACACACACTCGCGCTGTTGCAACGTTAGCCATATCCCGCGACTAGGAGGTCCAGGTGGAACTCTTGCTGACTGTACCAGCACTCGTGTGTACGGTGTTAAAACGGTTGCTTAGGCGCTGATATGCATTAGCTTTATAAGGTGAAAAGAAAAAAAACTGTGTAAATTGCAACCACATTTGACAGCGTATAAATCTATGACCTCGGGTGATGAAGTGGTAGAGCAATGCACGAATAAATGTAGAGTCATTTGTATAGGTGTGAGAAGGAGCTGCAACAAAACAAAGGAGAGTAGAGGAAATAGTTTTGTCAATGGCTTCCTTAGAAACCATAGGTAAGACCAGTGGGAATGAACTCACCTCTGTTCCGTTTCTTTTCCATAAAGGAGTGTACCCTTGTTTCCAATGGAATATTTATTAATGAAGCTATTGCCAGCGATGCATTGTTGCGAGGCACCCTGATGCTAATTTATGTCTGCGTCCAAAGGCCGATCCTTTACAATTTCCTTCACTTGGGACACAATCAGAATATACACTGGCAATTCTAAAGCACAACAGAGGCCAATCATCACTTTTTTTCTTTTCTTACAGACAGATTAAACAGACTGAAGGGAAAGTCTGCTTCCTGGAGCTGTTGATAAGTAAATTATTTTCTGTGTGCAAGGTCATATCGTGGGATATGATAAGGCTTAGGATATTACTTTTCGATCTTACTCTTTTTCACACTGTGTTCTGGGTATAATACAACAGTTTAATGCCAGGAGAAGAGTTTTAGGTACATCTTAAAATTATTGATATTTCTAAACCTAATACGCTTCGTGAAGATATCCACTTCTTTGGCGTGATTTTTACAATTTCATCCAGTGAAATCGGTTAGTTATTTTTTTTCTCAGTCGGGAGGGTTTTTTGCTACTATGGGTATTTGCGGTTATTATTATAATCAATGTGATATCCATTATAGTTTGTTTTGTTCTGTTTTTGTCTTTTCCGTAGGTTAGAAGTGGCATCACTGGCAGAACAGATATTTCGCCATTCCCTCCAAAAAGTAAACTTTTACTTACGTACAGCCATCGATTTTCATGGCACTATTTTATTTTTCTTATTTTTAATGATCATTCACTTCTTTCAAGTCTGTCACAAACTGCCCTTTTCCTAGTTGCCAAAAATACCGTAATATAATCTAACCTAACCTAATCAAACCTGACAAAACCTATGGAATATTCTCTAACTACCCTGCACTGCTGGTTACAGAGTAATACGAGTATTTTTAGGGGAATATTCATTGCTACTTATATTCATTTGCAGCGTTTTTCGTAAAGAATAAAGGTAGTACAGTGTGATTATATAAAGCGAATGGCAGAATAAAATCTCCAATTTCCATGGGGTTATGAACGAACAAAGCCATTTTTTGAATTGCCTAAAATGAAATCCATATAACAAGACAATGACCAATGAAATATTACAGCCTAACTAAAGCCGACACTTGATGAGAAATGATTATCAACCCCTTTGTCTTAACACGCAACAGTCGCGTCAAGGCAAAGAATAGCGCTTGTTTTCGTTTCCTAGTTCAGGTTTACCTAAAAACTGTTATGTCTTAGGACTACTTGATGCTATCCACTGCTAGCTTGTGTGGCCAAGAGGACTGAGGATAGGCCTGTGAAGTTTAGTGTTATGTATTCAAACCAAAGAATTTGAGGAAGATACTCGAATGTTGTATACCTGAATTTATGCAATATCATTTTAACTCTTAGTAAAATCCCTCCACCACATCATGATTGGGTCTAACGCCATTGTGTAATGCCTGAATTTATTATCACTAATACGGCAAAAACTTCGTATATGATGCGTTCCGAATCTGATGTTCTAGGTACAGTGACCTCTTAACTGTGAGAGATTGAATTACTTTTAAAAATATCACTCTAAAAAAGAAACGTTGTCGCTTTAAACACACCGATTCTCAAAATGCACGAACACTTCAGAGATTTCCGACTTAAGATGGCATCACATAAAGCTAAAAGCGGCCGCTTTTGCAAGACGTTAGGCAGAATAACCAACAGTCGGGGAGATTTTGCTTGTGACGAGAAACGGAAAACAGGTCTGCCTAGCTATTTGCTACTGTGACTAGTACTCAAATGAGTTTAGTATCAATTTTGTATCTGTCAATATAATATCAGTTTAAATTACAAAGAAGTAATAATGAAAATGTTCTTGAGACTGGAGTTGAATGATATACTTCTTTATGAAACTGATTTTTTTTTAATAAAAAATCGTTATTATAACTCTTCAATGGCCTGTTTTGGACAAAATTAATAAACACACTTCACCATGACCTGTTTATCATCTTCTGAACGTAGTTAATTCATCACCCGGGCGTTATAGGCCCAGCACCAGTTTGCAGATGCACAAGACAGTCTGTTCGAGATTCACTGCAGTAACATGACGATCTCCATTTGCCTTTGTTGTTGTTAGAAACCTCATGGCAAATCACGCCACTCGCCTGCTTGATATTCGCTTCACTTTTACAGGCGTTTCGCCTAACAGAAGAGGCTACGATGTTAGCCAAAAAGGCATTTAATTCAAGGATATAAATATTCTAATCATAAAGTAAGAGGTGATTGTATGTCCAATGCCGGAAATAAGTATTATGTGAATAACAGCACTGTTTTATGAAGACAGAATATAAACACCTTTTTTACCTTCAACTGTTGAGCTATAGGATATTTGTTGTAATTACAAGAAATTCATATTACATATATATATATATATATATATATATATATATATATATATCGTTTTCGTTTTCGTTTTTAAAGGCTCCAAGAAGCTTGCATGCATCGGCCTTGGTCACCTTATGGCGGCTCTCCATGATGCACGATCCACTGCAGACTCCCGGTTCAGTCCCTTAATCCTGAGGTCACATCATCATCATCATCATCATCCTGAGGTCACACTTTATATATATATATATATATATATATATATATATATATATATATATATATATATATATATATATACATATGTATTTGTGGTAGGTGAGAGCGCTCACTATCCACTCACTCTATGTAGGTCTGCTGTCGGGTGTCTGCCCTTTCCTCTCCTCCATCCTTCTTTCCTTCCATCCTCTTCTGTCTTCCTTTACTTCATTCTTTCCATGTCTTTCTGCCTTCCTTTCTGTCTTTCTTTCCTTCATTCCTTCCTCTTCCTTCTGCCTGTGGGCCACTCTACACTGAGTGACAAGCCAAATGGTTTCCTGTACACCAGGAAACCATTTACTATGCTCGGTGGTAACCTTATAACCAAATATTGGCGCCTGGTGGTTTAGTGAGTAATTATTGCGCTCGAATCGGATTGAGCCGGTGAAGGTTTATATCCAAGGAATGGTTGGGGTTGATTGCTCACGTAATGCCACTCAGGGATGAGTGAGGCTGGTCACTCTATTCTTAAATGTCGGGACCAACTGCCTAGCCCCGGGCTCCTACGCTCCTCATGGGGCATTGTAGGATTGGATGAAGGATGGATGGATGGACATATATATATATATACATATATATATATATATATATATATATATATATATATATATATATCTATATATATATATATATATATATATATATATATATATATATATATATGGTGGATGAGTGTCTGAGGAAGAGAGGTATTGAAGTCGGTGAGGCTAGGGGACTAAGAAGAGATGGAGCTGGCTGGATGAATGTTGTAAGAAGAATTGCTTCATCAGTTATTTAGCACCCCTTTTTTAACATGACAGCGTTCGGATTGACTATTGGAAATATATATATATATATATATATATATATATATATATATATATATATCTTTATATATATATATTGTTACATAGCCTATGATTTCATCATCCTTTGTATAATTCTAACGTACAGTATGCTGCATGTTTGATCACGATTCGCCTCGTGGCTTCCATAGTGACCAGGCTTGCGTGTTCTACCTCACTCCCCCCTTCTCCCCCTTATAGTAGAGTAAGTCGTTCTTTCTGTTGTTCAGAGCAGGATTGTCAACTCCTTGTCCCCTATGGCTTCATTTGCGCGTCCTTCTTACAAGTTGTATCAAGCTCTGCCGGCCCCTATATAATGAACTCAGTCTCTGCATTAATTGCCACTGAGATCAACTCCTCATTTGGTTCACATCTCTGTCCTCCCCTGTATAGTGTATTATCTTTGTGAGTGCTCAGGAAGTCTCCAACCATCTAGCTGCTGTATAATTTGAGTATAAGTGTTGTTACCATTTTTCTTGTACTGTATGGCCGAAGGCGTTAATTCGTAGGCCTGGTAAGGTTTTTTGTGATTCATGTGGAGTTTTTGATGTCAGCCATTATTAATAATATTTTGTATCTGTAATAATATATCTTGCTTTAACTGATCATTATCCAGTTTTCTCATTTATCAGGGCTGACTTAGATAAATTTGCTCTTGCTAAATTCATGTTAATAGAGGCTATTGCAGTTAACCATATATGTAATCTGTTTTGCCATTACATTATCCTTATGAGTCCTGAATGTTTAGTTCTTAGTTTGAGCATTAAACTTTAACTTGTAATTTTACCTAACTCTTTTATTTTGAACCTGGAACTTTGCGGGACAGTAGTGATTTAAGTATTCTCACTTGAAGGTTTCATTATCTCTCTCTGTTCCGTAACATAAATTTGGCGACCTCTTATCAGGATATTCAGGATATTATCATAAGGATATTGCTTGCTATTTTGTGACTGATTTATTCATGATGTCTACTTTTACTACTCTTGATGAAGCCAAAGATTTTTTGTCAAATGTGCAAACAGTGTGTGATATAGAAAACAGAACAAAGAATGAACTTAAGCTTGTTGCTCAACAATTGGGAATTGCTGTTTGCTCTCATCGGTCTAAAGATCAAATTGTTGACATGATTAAGAAAAGCTTGTTTAATGTAACTCCTCCAGATGAGCAAACGCAGATTGAAATAGCTAAGTTACAGCTAGCCCTGCGGGAGGCTCGTGCTAAGGAGGCTGAGACTCAGGCTCGTATTCAGAAGGCACAGGCACAAATTGAAATTGCTAGGATTCAGGCAGACCATGAGTATCGCATGAAACAAAGTGGAACTGGATCATCTAGCTCTGATGATTTTGATGTGGCTAAAAATGTTAAATTTTTCCCTCCTTTTAATAAATCTGATTTAACAAAGTATTTTCAGTTGTTTGAGAGGGTAGCTACAGGTTTTAATTGGCCCAGAAAGTATTGGTCAGTACTCCTACAGAGTGTTCTCACCGGTAAAGTTCAAGTAACTTATGCATCTTTGCCTCAGGATCAATCTGATAATTATGATGTAGTTCAGAGCTTGATTCTTAAGGCCTATGAGCTTGTTCCTGAAGCCTATAGAGTAAAATTTAGGACAGCTTATAAGCAAGATAAGCAATCCCATGTTGAGTATGCAAAAATCAAAGAAGATCTGTTAGAGCAGTGGTTAAATTCTAAGAGTGTAAATTCTGATTTTGATAAATTCAAGCAGATGATTTTGCTGGAGGACTTCAAAAGGTGTATTAATAAAGATGTAAGCCTATATCTTGATGAGAAAAGAATAGATAATTTGTCTGATGCTGCAGTTTTAGCAGATGAATATGTTCTCACTCACAAGAGATATTCTAAAGAAAAAAGAAAAGCTGAGTGTAAGTACGTTGCCTCTACTCAGAGTTCAGGTAACAGGAAAGAGAATAAAGATGATGTTTCTCAGGAAGTAAATACCAGCTTCACCTCTAGATTTCAGAAAAGTAAATGTACTTATTGTAGTAAGGTTGGTCATACTACGGAGAAATGTTTCAGGAGACAGCGTGATGTGAACAAAAAGGAGTCTTTAAATATTCAGTCAATTGGTCTCGTGTCCACCCATGAGAGTTCCCAGAATTCTTTAACCGAGTTAACTGAACCTGCTTTGAGGGGTAAATTAAATCCTCATGATGAAGCTCCTCTTTTGAGCAGTAACGTGGGTGACACTTTCAAGAGTTCATGTGCTAATTTCCTGTCTGATGGTTTTGTCAGTCCTCTGGACAAGTATGACAGGGAATCAGTTAAAATATATCGCGATACAGGTGCTTGCCAATCCCTTATGCTGACCTGTGTTCTAGGCTCTAATGTTAATTCCTCCGATGAAACTGTAATCTTACAAGGTGTAGGGAATAATTACTTCTCTGTCCCTCTGTGCAGAGTGAATTTAGAGTCTGGTTTTGTTAATGGTTCCGTTATGGTTGGGTTGGTTGAGACACTCCCAATGTCAGGTGTAACTTTCTTACTTGGAAATGATATTGGTGGAAGTCAAATGTGTCCAGCTCCTCAGTTGTCTAGTGAACCAGTGACTGCGACCCAGGATTGTGATGTCCCTGATGTGTTCTCTGCATGTGCTGTCACTAGGGCTAAGTCTAAAGTTACTGGTGATTTAGAGGATAATGATGATGATGATGTTATCCTAGCTGACACTTTTCTTGCTAATTTGGACCACTCACCAGATGAGGCAGTACCCTGTAGTGTTAATAATTTGTCTCGTCAAGAGTTGGTTGAGTTGCAGGTTGCTGACCCTGAGTTGAAAGGTCTAGCTAACTCTGCTTGCAGTGAGGAAGAGTCAGCTGGTGCTTCTACTTGTTGTTATATAAAGTCAGGAGTACTTATGAGAATGTGGAGACCCCAACAGCATCAGCCGACTGTGAATGGAAGGCTGTACATCAAGTTGTCATCCCTCGTGTTTGTAGGCAGGATATCATTAGAGTGGCTCATGATTCCAGTTTGGCAGGACACCTCGGAGTGAGGAAGACTGTGGCACGCATTTTGAAACACTTCTACTGGCCAGGTATCTTCAGAGATGTTTCCTGGTATTGTAAGTCTTGTCACATCTGTCAAGTTGTGGGGAAGTGTAATCAGACCGAAAAGGTTGCACCTCTAGTTCCCATTCCTCCTTTTGAGACGCCATTCACCCGCGTGTTGGTAGATATTGTGGGCCCTCTTCCTAAGACTTCTTCAGGATTTTCTTATGTGTTGACCCTGATTGATATGGCTACTCGTTATCCTGAAGCCATTCTACTTAGAAATATCTCAGCAAAGAACGTGGTTAGGGAATGCTGGGGTTCTTCACCAAGTTTGGTCTGCCCAAGGAGGTACAGCCAGACCGGGGAAGTAATGTCATGTCGAATGTTTTCAAGCAGTCTCTGAAAGAGTTGGGCATCACCCAGATCACGTCTTCAGCTTACCATCCCCAGACCCAAGGAGCGTTGGAGAGATATCATCAAACACTCAAATCAATGCTCAGGAAATACTGTTTGGATCATCAGAAAGACTGGGATAAAGGTCTTCCATTCGTTGTATTTGCCGCAAGAGAATCTCCAAATGAATCACTGGGCTTCTCACCCTTTGAACTACTGTTTGGCCATGAAGCAAGAGGACCCCTTAAGCTACTCAAGGAATGCTGGCTGTCGGAGGAAGATGACGTCAACCTGCTGGAGTATGTGATGAAATTCAAAGAACGGCTGTCCACTGCTTTACAGCTGGCGAAAGAGAATTTAGGAGCTGCTCAGGAGAAGATGAAGACTTGGTATGATAAGAAGTACAGGTTACGTCACTTTCAACCAGGAGGTCAGGTTTTGATTCTGCTACCAGTGCATGGGCAACCTCTTCAAGCCAAGTTTAGTGGTCCTTATTTCGTGGAGAAGAAACTCAGTGATGTCAACTATGTCATCGCCACACCAGATCGTAGAAAAAACAAGCAACTTTGTCACATCAACATGCTAAAGTTATATTACAGGCGGGACGAAAATAACCCAGTCTGCACTGTAGCTGTTCCACCCGAGTCTGCAAGTGAAGTTCTCCCATGCAGCATGAGCCTGAGTGATAGTTTGGGGAAGAATCCTAATATCATGAATGATCTCCAAACTAAGCTTTCTCATCTAGCTCCCGAGGAAAGACAGGAGTTTTCGGCATTACTGCAGGAGTACCCGCAAGTGTTCCGTGCCACTCCAGGAATAACCATTGTGCTGATGCATGATGTCGATGTTGGAGACACAAAGCCAATTAAACTGCCTCCTTACCGTGTTAACCCAGTGAGGAGCTTGGCTACCTGTTGGACCACAAGATGATTGAGCCCTGTCAGAGCGAGTGGAGTTCTCCTGTCACTCTAGTCCCTAAGCCAGGTGGGTCACAGCGGCTTTGCATGGACTACAGACGTGTTAATCAGATAACCAAAACAGATACTTACCCTCTCCCTCGCGTGGAAGATTGCATAGACAAGATCGGAAAGGCTAGGTACATAAGTAAGTTTGATTTGTTAAAGAGATACTGGCAAGTACCTATGACTGAACGTGCTAGGGAGATCTCATATTTTGTAACACTAGGAAAGACTTTTGCATGTTCTGTAATGACATATGGTATGAAGAATGCACCAGCCACTTTTCAGAAGCTCATGAATGCTGCAACAGAGGGTTTGGCAGGGTGTGTTGTTTATATTGATGATGCATTAATCTTCAGTGACAACTGGAAAGGTCACTTATGCCATGTCAGTAAATTTCTTGAGCGTTTGGTTCAGGCTAATCTTGTAGCTAATTTATCAAAGTGTGAGTTTGGTCAAGCTAAAGTTCAGTACCTTGGGTAGGTAATTGGTGATGGACACGTTGCACCACCAGGAGCTAAGGTTCAGGTTATAAGTGATCTTCCCAGACCTAAAAGTAGGAAAGAGCTACAAAGATTTTTGGGAATGGTAGGTTATCACAGGAGATTTGTTCTTAACTTTTCAATTCTTGTATCACCACTGACAGACCTACTGAAAAAGGGAGTTAAATTTGTCTGGACCGATAACTGTGAATCCTCTTTCAGTAAACTTAAAGCTATCGTATTAAGTCAGCCAGTGCTCGCTACTCCAAATTTTGCTAAGCCTTTTAAGATGGCTGTTGACGCAAGTGATACAGGAGCTGGGGCTGTTTTGCTGCAAGAGGATGATCGGGTCATTGAACACCCTGTATCTTATTACAGTAAGAAGTTAACTCCACCTCAAAAGAACTACTCCACTATTGAGAAAGAGCTTTTGGCCTTGATTTTTCGGTTTACAGCATTTTTCATTTTATTTGTGTTCTGGTTTTGACCCCATAGTCATTTATACCGATCATAACCCACTGAAATTCCTTAGTAAGTTTTAAGATAAAAATCAGAGATTGACAAGATGGAGTCTACTTCTTCAGGAGTATTCATTAGACATACAACATGTCAAGGGGAAAGAAAATGTTATTGCAGATTGCTTATCTAGACTTTAGATAGATTGTTTTAGAGTAATAAGAAATTTCCTTTGTAAATTTCTTTTTCTTTGTGGGGAGGTGTTACATAGCCTATGATTTCATCATCCTTTGTATAATTCTAACGTACAGTATGCTGCATGTTTGATCACGATTCGCCTCGTGGCTTCCATAGTGACCAGGCTTGCGTGTTCTACCTCACTCCCCCCTTCTCCCCCTATAGTAGAGTAAGTCATTCTTTCTGTTGTTCAGAGCAGGATTGTCAACTCTTTGTCCCCTATGGCTTCATTTGCGTGTCCTTCTTACAAGTTGTATCAAGCTCTGCCGGCCCCTATATAATGAGCTCAGTCTCTGCATTAATTGCCACTGAGATCTACTCTTCATTTGGTTCACATCTCTGTCCTCCCCTGTATAGTGTATTATCTTTGTGAGTGCTCAGGAAGTCTCCAACCATCTAGCTTCTGTATAATTTGAGTATAAGTGTTGTTACCATTTTTCTTCTACTGTATGGCCTAAGGCGTTAATTCGTAGGCCTGGTAAGGTTTTTTGTGATTCGTCATATTGGCAATCAGAAAGCAGGTTGTGATAGGAAAGATGTTTACAAATTTTTCTCTTAAGAACAGACTCGAAAACTTTTGAAATACATGATGTTAAAGCAGTTGGGTGATAGTTAGAGGGTTGGGAGTGGTCACCCTTCTTTGGGACAGGCTGAATGAGACCATACTTCCAGCAAGAAGGAAAGGTACAAGTTGATAGACAAAGGCCAAAGAGTTTACCTTGGCAGGGTGTAAGCACAGAAGCACAGTTCTTGAGGACAACAGGAGGGACTCCATCAGGTCCTTATGCCTTGTTAGTATTGAGGTCAGTGATGGCAGAATATATATAAATTGAATAAGTCTTAATGTCAGCCATGAGGAAGTTGGGGGGGGGAAGAAAGTCAAGGTGAAGAATTCTCCTTTATCAGTAGAAGAAATAGCAATAGAACAATTAAAGTGGAAAAGAGGAGGTAAGGATGATGAGGTGAAGTTGTTTGAAAGATTTTTGGCAAGGTACCAGGAGGAACGGGAAGAATCTGAGTTCAAGAGTTCAGAGCAAGTACGAATGAAATTATTTTTAGCAGAGCAAAGAGCAGACTTAGCATGATTCCGGGCAGAAACATAAAAGAGATGAGATTCAGGGGTGGGTTGGGTCCGGTACCTTTTGTAGGCCTTCTCCTTGTTGTGGACAGCATGAGAACAAATGTGATTAAACCAAGTTTTTCTTTTTTTTCCCCATTAGTCAAAGGATATGAGAAGGGATGTATGCTTCCATGCCTGAGAGAATAACCTCTGAAATGTGCAAGACACACTCAGATGGCTCCTGGCCGTGGAGACAATAATCGTTCCAGGGAAAAATCAAAGTACTGCCTGAGGGTCTGCTGATCAGCAACTCCAGAATCCCACAACTGATGCTTGTTGGGAGGGTCCACATGCCATACTGGAGGAATAGGACAGGCCAAAGTGATGTGGTTGCAATCGGAGGAGCCCAACAGAGATGAAGATTAACAGTATAAGCTGAAGAATTAGTTGTAAGGAAGAGGCCAAGTATGTTGGAACTTTCCAAGGCGGTCAGGGATACAGGTAGGTTGCTGTTCAAGCTGCTCTAGGTCATTAAGGACAGAAAAGATGTAGGCTTGCTCACCAGGTGGATCAATGAAAGGAGAGGAGAGCCAAAGGTGGTGGTGAACATGGAAATCTCCTAGAATGGAGATTCCAGAGAAAGGAGAAATGGATAGAATGTGTTCCGTCATACAAGTAAGATAGTCGAAGAATTTTTCATAGGCAGTAGAATTTGGGGATAAGTAAACAGCACAGATATAATTAGTCAGAGAATGAGCCTGTGGAGTCACGTGGAGAGTCAGGCTGACAAATGAGGATATAAAGGAGCGTTGTGGTTTGGATGTAGATGTGATAGGAAACGTTAGGAGGAACACACTGAGGAGGTTTGGCCATATGGGGAGGATGGAGGGTGAAAGACTGATAAGGAAAGTGTATGTGAGTGAGGTGGAGGGGGGAGAGGGAGGGGGAGGCTGAGGATGAGATGGAGGGATGGAGTGGAGAGGTATATGAGAGAGAGGGTGTGAGTTGGGAGCAGGGCAGTGAAATGGCGGAGGACAGGGCAACATGGAGGTGATTTGTTTGTGGCCACCCCGTACGGGATTAAGGCGTCTGGCAATAGATAGATAGATAGATAGAATGACAGGAAAGCTGAAGCCAGAGAGTTGGGAATTCAGATGATTCAAATTCAGGAACTCGAGGGCAAGATATGTCGTTGCTTACATATACACAACAGCTACCTTTGGCCTTGAAGCGAGTGCAGAGAAAGTAGGAGGATACAGAGAAGGGTTTGCTATCAGTCGCCTCAGACAGCTGAATCTCAGTTAGGAAAAGAAGGTGAGGTTTAGAGGATGAGAAGTGGTGTACAACAGAAAGTTTGAGGAATGGCCAGGAATGTCGCAGAAATGGAGAAGTGAGTCAGACAGTGGTTCCAGGCATCTTGCTGTATATAAATAGATATATGTATACTGTATATATATATATATATATATATATATATATATATATATATATATATATATATATATATATATATGCTCCCTACGTGTCAACAAGTGGGTTGGTGGAGGGTTAGTGTCCCTCCCTGTAAAACAAATAACTCAGAGTCAAATGGCCACCCTTTACGGGATTATGGCGTCTGGCAATAGATAGATGTGGAGTTTTTGATGTCAGCCATTATCAATAATATTTTGTATCTGTAATAATATATCTTGCTTTAACTGAGCATTATCCGGTTTTCTCATTTATCAGGGCTGACTTAGATAAATTTGCTCTTGCTAAATTCATGTTAATAGAGGCTATTGCAGTTAACCATATATGTAACCTGTTTTGCGATTACATTATCCTTATGAGTCCTGAATGTTTAGTTGTTAGTTTGAGCATTAAACTTGAACTTGTAATTTTACCTAACTCTTTTATTTTGAACCTGGAACTTTGCGGGACAGTAGTGATTTTAGTATTTTCACTTGAAGTGTTCATTATCTCTCTCTGTTCCGTAACAATATATATACCTAGGCTGCTTCCCCGAAGGAAAGGGAGGTAGCCGAGACAGGACGACACACTCCCCATTTACTCATCCATTCAAACGCATTCATTCGCATCTTAGCCCCAAAAGGGAGAACGGACAGATCCTCACCGCACCACACCGCACAACGGTCAACTGTGCAATGCAATCAGTGACATCCGCAGCAGGGCCCGACACCAGAGCTGGTTTACCCCTGCCACATCATAACAGACCCGTCCCCTTACCCGCACCTGACCTGACTAGCTGATCAGACCAAATGCGGGAGAATATCCCCTCAGGGCTGCGTCATCATTTATTCATTCACAATTTCTCTCCATTTATTTCTGTCATGCACTTCCACTCTTCCTTGCTCAACAGACATCCCTCTCGCATCCAGCGCTCTCTTCAAACTGTCCATCCATCCTATTCGTGGTCTTTCTCTCAGCCTTACACCTCTCACATCAAATCTAGTTATCTTTTTCACCAATCGCTCATTATCCATTCTCTCCATATGCCCAAACCATCGCGTGACAATCTATATATATATATATATATATATATATATATATATATATATATATATATATCAACAACTGAGGTGCCCGTGGGGAATCTTATACTATATATCCAGCCAAGGAGAAGCAAGATGATTTTCCACTTCATATTTATTTATTTCAGGTGACTAGTTTCGGGATGCTTATCCCATCTTCAGACCTAAAATCATTTAAAACACATATTGGAAATTTCATATATATATATATATATATATATATATATAGATATATATATATATATATATATATATATATATATATATATATATATATATATATATATATATATATATCCAATAGTCAATCCGAACGCTGTCATGTTAAAAAAGGGATGCTAAATAATTGATCAAGCAATTCTTCTGAGAACATTCATCTAGCCAGCCCCATCTCTTGTCAGTCCCCTGGCTTCACCGACTTCCATACCTCTCCTCCTCAGACACTCGTCCACCATATCCCTCCACGTTCTCCTTGGGTCACCTCTCCTCCTCCTTCCTTCCATTTCGCTCAGACATACCTTTATCACCACTCTGCTGTTATCCATTCCCTCCACATGATCATACAATCTCAGTACACTCTCTTCGATTCTGGTGTCCACAAATCTTCTCACTCCATACCTTCCACATTATTTCGTATCCAATACACTCTCTGTACTCCACATACATTCCTCACCAATCCCATCTCCACTGCTCTCACTCTTGACTTTTCATTTTCATTGCACATCATAGCCTCATACCCATATGTTAAAGTTGACACTAACACACCTTCATGTAAGTCTCGCGCAGCTGCAACACTCAAGCCTCTGTTTCTTATCAAGGCCTTCATTGTATAGTCAGCCATAAAAGTCGTGTCATCGTTCCGAACCCCGTAAATATTCGAACAGATAAGTCGAAGCTGCAGGGATAGCTTCACAAGTCTGGCAACTGTCTCAGACCAGACGGTGGTGGGGGTGAGTGGTTTGGGGTGTCATGTATTACTGTCGGGGGGAAATTGTTGGGAATAACATACTGGGTAATAGGGTTATAGTCAAATTTTATCACTTATGTCACTAAATGTCTACATATCCATCATTATGAGTTTACATGTAATCAGAATATACTGCAGGTTCATATACATGGGTTGTCATGTCTTATTCATCTTTGATATTTGGAATACTACAGAGGACGGAATAACGGAGGAATACGTTTCATAACGAGTGTTTGGAATTTAATGAAACGTCACGGTTATGATCATATAAAACAGCGTTTATTAAGGATAACTAGAATCTCCCCTCTATTTCCCGTCGTCCAGTATAGATAACTAAATGACATTGAAGATATGACTATATGCTGGTGGGTGTATATCTTGGTTTCATCGCCATGCGTAACACCTGTGCCTGGTTTTCCCCATATATATAAGTAAGACTAGATGCCGCATCGCCCATTCTTCAGTACACGCGCGGAGCGTCTGTGCGGCTGTCATCTTGGACGGGTCAAACATGTAATAGTGGGGCTTGTTTTAGAGTGAATTCAGACTATGAAAATGAATGTTGTGGAGGAGGTGGTGATGGTCGTTATTCTTGTGGTAGTGGTGATAGTGGTTTTTGTTGTGGTGGTGGTGATGGTAGTTTTTGTTGTGGTGGTGGTGATGGTAGTTTTTGTTGTGGTGGTGGTGATGGTAGTTTTTGTTGTGGTGGTGGTGATGGTAGTTTTTGTTGTGGTGGTGGTGATGGTGATTTTTGTTGTGGTGGTGGCGGTTGTTGCTGTTATGGTGGTGGCGGTTGTTGCTGTTATGGTGGTGGCGGTTGTTGCTGGTATGGTGGTGGCGGTTGTTCCTGTTATGGTGGTGGCGGTTGTTCCTGTTATGGTGGTGGCGGTTGTTGCTGGTATGGTGGTGGCGGTTGTTGCTGGTATGGTGGTGGTGGTGGTGGTTTTTGTTGTTGTGGTGCTGATAGTGATGGTGGTTTTTGGTGGTGTTGTGGTGGTGGTGATGATGGTGGTTTTTGGCGTGATGGTGGTGGTGGTTATTGTTGCGGTGGTAGTGGTGGTTGTTGTTGATGGTGATTGTTGTGGTGGTTGTTGTTGCGATGGTGGCGGTGGTTATTGTGGTGGTTGTTGTGGTGGTGGTTGTTGTGGTGGTGGTTGTTGTGGTGGTGGTTGTTGTGGTG